>NC_090740.1:31564225-31576725 GCF_036898095.1 Palaemon carinicauda
TAACTTTCGGCATAGTTGAGTGGCAAGGGCATGAACAGTGATGAATTAGTTTGCTTATAATATCTTATTTTAACCGCAATTCAGAAACCAAACATGGGAATAATGTTGGGTCGTGTGGGTTGACTCAGGTACTTTAAACATTAATTTTTTTTTCTCATGTGATAAGACGTTTGATAAAGTAGACATCTCATTGCCATAATCTATGTTATTTTGAATAAGATGCGGAAGAAGGGTTGTGTTCGGCTCTGAGAGAACGATAGCCTAGCCACTTGAAAATATTAAGCATGCAGTATTTTTTCTATGCCGCAGCATAAAAAGACAGGGTCTGTTTTATATTTGAATTGCTCTCCCATATGATACCTATCATTAATTTCAGTTGTAATCTGTTTTCTAAGGCAAATGACTGTTTCCCAGTATCAACAAACAGTTTTCCCAACAGGGGATTTTGAAACCCCTGGAAAAGGTTAAGAGATGAGTGTCCTTTCAGATGCCGCAATTCTATTTTATGATGGAAAGACCAAGGAGGTTATAGCCCTCGTAGGGAAAGGCTGAAAAAAGCAAAGCTCTTCTAGGTTTAAAGAGAGAGGAAAATATTACCTGATTAATGATTTCATCCAATATAATTAGGGAAACTCCGTCATATTCCTGATTTAAAAAATAAAACATGTAACAAACACTATGTGTATGTATATATATATATATATATATATATAGATAGATAGATAGATAGATAGATAGATTATATGTATATATATATTATATGTATATATATATATATATATTATATGTATATATATATATATATATATATATAAATGTGTAGTTATATAGAGGATGAGAGAGAGAGAGAGAGAGAGAGAGAGAGAGAGAGAGAGAGAGAGAGAGAGAGAGAGAGAGAGAGAGTGTGTAATTATGCATGTGTTTAAACACAGTCTATCCTGCTTAGTATTGTCGATTTTGTCTTACCTGGTTAGTATTAAAGAGTTACATCTCTCTTATACACACAAACGTTAAGTATCAGAAAATTACTTGACGTTCATCTGTGTGGGTATTAGGACGATGCCCGCCTTCGCTACCCGTAGGCATATTAACGTCTTAGGGGCAACCTTAGTGGCCGCTTGAATAACGGAACAGCCTACCCAAAGATGACAGGTTCTCTGTCAGACATTCTCTTCGGCATTTTTTGTTAGTAGATGGGATTTGTCGGTATGGGCAGGACTTGGCGTTGATGGGTATTGGGCAATGTCAGGCGGTGGACGTAGTTTTAGGGTTATCTGAAGAAATTTCCAAGGAGTTCTAGACCTTTTTATGCGAAGGTCGATTGGACTGGAATCTTAATGCTCTTATCAGGCCCAGTACTGAGGAACCTGGCTAAGATTGCCCATCTCCTTAGAACAGAAGGCGTGGAATGCGGTGGCTTGTTTGGTGTTACATTTTGCCTGAGGGGGGAGGGGTTTGGATGTTTTTCAAACTGCCTATTACTTCGATATGAAACTTATACCAGTATGAAAAGGCTGGCTTCGTAGATTCAAATAATGGCCTGTGCAAATTTGATAACTCCATTAAGTACTATTTTTTTCATTCTAAAACTTGAGTTAGGGAAAGTTTGTTCATGAGAATGGTTTTATCAAGACTGATTCATGAGGCGAGGTACCATTTAGCCCCTTTTTTGTTTGATATGTATTTTTCTCTTTAATTGAAGACAGCATCAGAAAAAGTATGAATGTTTGGCATGATGGCAATGAAGCCAAAAGCAGTGACCAGTATAATGAGGATCTTATAAAAAGGCTAGAAGAGGAAGTGCTAGAGCGCACACATCAGCAGAGAAGAGAACCACAAAAGCCACTAACAAGCTAGTATAATGCAGATGATGCAGTGAAGAGAATAAACAGGCAGTATAGCAAAGCAAAGAAGAAGTGGATGAATAAACCCAGCCCAGAAAACCTAACAATATATAGAAGACTAGAAAAACAAGTGCAAGATGTTAAAAAGAACTCAAGAGAGAAGTACTGGATTAAGTTTATGCAAGGCATCAATGAAAAAACACCTCCTTGTGAGGTCGCAAGGCGAGTGAGGATAGCCCAAGGGAAGACAAACAGAGAACCACTCCATCCGAATCCAAGAGAAAGAGCAAATGAACTTATGACAAAGTGGGCATCTGATGCAAGCAATGATTCATTACCTATCAAGGTTAGAATGGCTGTTGAGAAAAGGATAAGGAAGAAAATAAAGAAGTTAAGAGAAGCGCTTAAGAAGATAGGGAAGTGTGATGACAAACCCTTCACAGAACAAGAGCTGCAGGAAACTTTAAGGAGTGGGAAGTCTACTGCACCCGGATTAGATGGGATTACATATAATGCTATCAGGTTCCTCACAACAGTGAGTGGAAATCCAGTTCTGAAACTCTACAACATGATATGGTCTGGGCAGCCCATACCCAAAGCATGGAAGAAGTCCCTCATAATACCAGTACCAAAACCAGGAAAGCCAGGTGAATTTCGACCCATTTCATTAACATCATGTCTGTGCAAGGTATTTGAAAGAATGTTACTAAACAGGCTTAATTTCTTTATTAGGAAAAAGCTGTCAAAGAATTTCTATGGCTACATACCTGGGAGGAGCACACACCACTGTATTCATAGAGTAAGTGCAGCCTTAGGGTTAAAATACACAGTGTTCATAGATTTAAAGGGGGCCTTTGATAGGGCTAGCCATATAATTATTTTGACTGAGCTAGCAGAAATGATAGAAGGAAGACTCCTACAGCTTATAATGGACTACCTAACAGATAGAGTCAGTTGTGTCTACTTTGAAGGCGTACAATCAAGATGGGAAAAAATGGAATTGGGTACCCCTCAGGGAGGTGTTCTATCACCTACTCTTTTTAATATTCTAATGAATGTACTTGGGAAAATTAATATACCAGGAATCATAATAACCATATATGCAGATGACATAGTGGTACAAGCTAGCACAGATAAGAGAATAAAAAGGGCAATTAGGGCTTGCACATCATTATGTAACAGCATAGGATTAGTCATATCACCTGAAAAAACAAAGATGATAGCAAGGGGCACACGCAACCCCCTGATACTGCACATACAAGGGCAAAGAATAGAGAAGGTAGCCCAATACAAGTACATGGGTGTCATACTCAGTAACAGGTGTCATAAATTGTATGAAGTTAAGAGAATAGTTCAGGCTTCAGCAATGAGATTGCGCCTTCTTTGGAAAGTAGCATGTGGCTCTGAGGGTGCAAGTGTACCAATGGTAAAGCAACTCTATACATCTATGATAAGATCAATCATTGATTACAGTAGTAGCATGTTGCTGCCACTGAGGAAGAGCTATATTGGTATCCTAGAAATCATCCAGAACAAGGCTGCAAGAAGTATACTAGGGGCACCTAAAAGTGTCAGGCAAGAAATATTAAGGAATGAGGCATGTCTGAAGCCAATACATCATAGATTAGCAACAACAGCGATCATCCAGTTGTATAGGTCTATCATGACAGATGACGATGGATTAACGAGAGATACTCTAATTCACAGCTACCCTAAAAGACTAAAGAATGGTTGGGTTACTGCAGCAAGAAAACTAATAGAGGCCTTTAGCATGAAAGAATATCTAGACGTAACCAAGATAGATGTAAAAAGCATTCCACCATGGAGTATACCAGAGACTGAGATACTGCTTTCATCTTTAAAAGGGAAAAAGGAAGAAATGAATCCTGCATTGTTGAAGAATGAATATTTTCAGAGGCTGGACAGTATTCCAGGGGAACGAGTTCATTATTACACAGATGGGTCACTTCTGGAAGATGGGAGAGCAGGGAGCGCAGTAACTGTGTATCAGAATGGAGCAGAGGTACACTCTCTGTCCCTACGATCGACATATGGATGCTCCGTACTACAGTCAGAACTGCTGGGTATTACGGCTGCACTAAGCATTATAAAAAGGAATAGGGACAATGCCATAATAGCAACAGACAGCCTGAGTGCCCTGCAATCTCTAACACCAAGAAAAGCTGAAGCAAACACCATAGTGAGAAGAGCTATAGACCTGCTGTCACAAATCAAACAAGCAGGCAGAATGGTTGCATTTATATGGGTGCCCTCACATATTGGAATCAGAGGCAATGAGAGAGCTGATGAGCTCGCTAAAGAAGGCGCAAGGAAGGAGAGAGTAGACTACAAACTGACACCATCCCTGAATATGTTGAAGGACTCTGTTGGAATGGAAATAATGAATAGTTACAATGAGAGAATAGAGATGCTCAAAGAAACACACACATCAATAAGAAAATATCTTGAAATTACTGAAGGAAAACCACCTGATTACAAACTCCTTGGACTAGAGAGCAGAAGAGAACAAACAACGTATAGCAGACTTAGGATGCAGAATCGATACCTATGGGAGGTGCTGCCAGCTGCCAGTCCATCAGACACATGCTGCAGACTATGTGGTGGGCTAAGGAAGCACACTCTCAGTCATTATCTCATGGAATGTGAAGAAATTACTTATTACAGGCCACGGGGACTGAGTGGGGTTGACCTGCTCAAGCATTTTCTGCAACCTGGTGTGCTGAAAAATGTTGTTGCTACTCATCCTAAATTTGCTTGCTCCAGATAATCAACAGACTTGTATATACTATAATATGTACATAAATTGTAGTACATCTCATTTTGCAGCTACCTAGTAACATTATAAAACCTGTTGTATTTAATTTTTATTTTAATAACACTTTCAAAAAAATTTATGTGTTAACCTCATCTAAACGTAATTCTTTCAGCTAAATAAGTATTTATATATTGTACAGTAACCAAAATGTAATACATCCTATCCTGCAGTCACCAGTTAGGATTAGAATTGTTTCTAATCTATTTATAACGTTTATATAAAGTCTCATATGTTGCCCTCATGTAATGTCATTCTTTCAGTAACAAAATTATGTTAGAATATTGTGCATAAACTTAATTGTGTAAATCAGTAAGAAATTCCTCATTATATACACTACAATAATAACACATGTTACTAGCAACTATGTACCTAGACAGAAACCTGATAAAATGCATATTTCGTATAGTTTACATTCAAATCATTACTTATTGAACAGTATATATTAGAATTCCATATTATATAGTACTTATGACAAAATTTGCAATCTTTCAATGGGCAATTCCTACTTATCATGTATTTCATTTATATGATTGACTGTAAGTATTTGAAATTTGTAATACTACCTGAGTACCATATCAGCCCTGATGAATGACATTTGTCTAGTAATCAATAGGGTGGAAAAGGTATGTAAAATGTCACAGCCAATGCCATCCATCCAAAAGGGCTCACCCCTACACGCATACCGCGTCCGGGTTACCTGTTGTGCCGTACTTTGTAAACTTTGTATTTTGCACAATAAATTGTTTCTCTCTTTAATTGTGTTCCAATTGTGCCCCTCTATTTGAAAAGCATACAAGCTCATTTTTGAAGGATTGGACTTCAGATCTAACATGGCTTTCAGGTTAAGGGGTTGCTGCTTCACTTTTTAAGTATATATATATATATATATATATATGTATGTATATATATACAGTATATATATATATATATATATATATATATATATATATATATATATATATACAGTATATATATATATATATATATATATATATATATATATATATATATATGTGTGTGTGTGTGTGTATATATATATATGTATATATATATATATATGTATATATAATCTTGTTTTATATAAAAATTTTGGATATCTTCAATACTGCTGAAGCAGAAAAAATTCGATACGTATCCGAATGCTTAATTTTTTATATCAGTTGTGGAGTTGTTGTTGTGCCCCCGTGTTCTTTGTTTAAACGTTTTTAATATAACAAAACCTCTTTGGCAATTTAAAAAAAAATTTTGTTTCTCTATTTATTTTCAATAAGAGCCAACATTTATACATTATTTTAATATACAATTCGTTCACTCAGTATGTTTGTAGAGTTTTACTGGAAAGGAAAGTTCTAGTTTTAGAAAATTAGATAGCCAACAGTGTATTCCCTTAACCATCAGCTACCTGTATTGATTTTCCCACAGGTGTACTGTAGGCCTACTCTGCTCAACCTGAGGATTACAGGACATTTCACCTCTCGAGAAAAAGAATTTACTTGCCCCTTTATCAATCTTAAGATTTCAGGGGTCTCTCTCTCTCTCTCTCTCTCTCTCTCTCTCTCTCTCTCTCTCTCTCTCTCTCTCTCTCTCTCTATATATATATATATATATATATATATATATATATATATATATACACATACATACATACATACATATACCAAGGCACTTCCCCCAATTTTGGGGGGTAGCCGACATCAACAAATGAAACAAAACAAAAAGGGGACCTCTACTCTACGTTCCTCCCAGCCTGACAAGGGACTCAACCGAGTTCAGCTGGTACTGCTAGGGCCGCAGGGGCATAAAAACAATTAGAATAGCGCCAACGTTATCCATGCGTGTCGTAAGAGGCTACTAAAAGGGACGGGACGAGGGGGCTGGGAACCCCCTCTCCTGTATATAATCCTGCGAGACGTCATATATATATATATATATATATATATATATATATATATTATATATATATATACAATATATATATATATACATATATATATACATATATATATATGTATATATATATATATATATATATATATATATTTACACTCACACATATAACAAAATCAACAACAACAACAATAGTAGTTGTTTTATAGTGCGCTGCTGGACAAAGGCCTCGGACATATAATTCATGTCTGGGGGCTTCGCCAATTTTCATCACCACTCTGGCCACTGCGAATTAGTGATGGTGGGAGGCTTTAGTCTGATCGCTGATTGCATACCAACCTAATATGGATGGCCCTGACTATTACATCTTTATTGATTATGACAATACACAAACTCTGCCACCACGTTGAGGTATCCTCACCCGTAAAGCTAGTAATTCTCTCTCTCTCTCTCTCTCTCTCTCTCTCTCTCTCTCTCTCTCTCTCTCTCTCTCTCTCTATATATATATATATATATATATATATATATATATATATATATATATATATATATATATATATATATATATATATATGCATATATATATATATATATATATATTTATATATGTATGTGTGTGTTTGTGTTTTCTCTTTACACCTCTTTCTCCTTCAGAATGAGAGACACCGTGAAGGAGTAACTTTCTTGTTATAAATTTCTCTACTAATAAGTCAGCCCCATCCCTTGTTTCTTGGGCTCACCTAACGGTGACAATATTCATGTACAATAGGGTCGACTTGTGACAACATTCATGTACAATAGTGGCGACCTGGAACCAAAGGCCTTGCAAACGCAAGCCTCATATTCTACCTGAATGTTTGTTGTTATACTTTGGATTCAAACTGGACTGTTTATGTGACGGTTTGTGTTGTGGTCAGCAAAGAAAAGAATCAACCGAAATGATAATCCTTTGTTTTTTTTTTTTCTTTTGCCCTCTATATCAGTTCGAAAATTCTCATTACATATTTTTCATTAATATTACCATGGCTGAATTTTTTTTATTAGTGATTTTATTCGATTTTATTATTTTCTCTCAAGTATTTAGTTTCAAAGTGAGTGAAAATGTAATGATATGACCTTCAAATTTAAATTGTTGGATTATGGATACTCTGCGTTAACTTTTTATTCCCTTTTACAAATGAATTATTATTATTATTATTATTATTATTATTATTATTATTATGCAGAATGCCAATTTATATATATCTTGTCTTGATGCGTTGAGCTTGACAGCAGCTGGTTATGTAGGGCACCAGATAGACAACGAAGAACAGATCTGTTCGTCGGACCCACCATCTGCAGAAGGAACGCTTGTTACGGAAACCACAATGGCATCAGCTGCTTCATTTGAAAGAAGGGAGAAGCATTGTCTCTTCTCCCTCGCACTACCATTCTTCCCTGTACCCTCCCCCTCTAAGCCCATCAGACTAAACAGACATCAGGCACGGTGTTGTTTTCGTTATGGCTGTCTTCAGACATCTCTTGGTACCGGTTTGAACAATCACGTTGGTTTAGGAATTGGTTTGAGGTCGTTGTTCTATTGTGTATTATACGGTTATGATTGCTCATGACTAAGAATTTAATAGTGATTATCATCGTACCAAAACTTTCGCCAGCAAAATCCTTTACTTTTGAACTTCGGCGTTGGGATCTTTTCCAGCATCTCCCAGTCGTCATCATTATCATCATAGACGTCATCGTCATCCTATTTCACATGACGTTTACAATACGTTCAAAATATTGATAGTCACAAAACGTGAAAGAAATCTATGAGATTGGATCAGTTTTAAGATTTATTCATGGTAAAAAGAAATGGTGGATTATCATGCATTACACTTGATAAGATTAAAATTGAACTCAATAGGAATATCGTGTTTTCTTTTTTTAATCATGATGACTGCACTATCAAGAAGATGGTTCATGTGTACACACTCATACATTATCTCTCCTATATAATAAAGAACAAGTGTCTGGTTATATGTATATATATATATATATATATATATATATATATATATATATGTGTGTGTGTGTGTGTGTGTGTGTGTGTATGTATGGCGAGAGGAGGTGCATGTTCGTTTATCTAACTAATTTAGCCACCATTATTATTATTGTTGTTGTTGTTGTTGTTGTTGTTATTATTACTAGCCAAGATATAACCCTTGGAAAAGCAGGATGCTCTAAGTCCAAGGGGTCCAACCGGAAAAAATAGCCCAGTGAGGAAAGGAAATAAGGAAATAAATAAACTATATGAGAAGAAATGAACAATTGAAATGGAATATCTTAAAAACATTAAATTAGATCTTTCATATATAGACTATAAAAAGAGACTATGTCAGCTTGTTCAACATAAAACATTGTTGACAGGTAGCGTACACTAGTGTAAATGTAAGATATATATATATATATATATATATATATGAGAGAGAGAGAGAGAGAGAGAGAGAGAGAGAGAGAGAGAGAGAGAGATCATATAATATAGATATTTATTGGTTACTTATTGGTTAAGATTGTTTTCTTTTTAAAAATATAGTTTCATAACAGGCTTGGACCTGGATTAACCTTACTCGATCTGAGTCGTAAGGAGTGAATTGATCCTTAATATCGGTAGCATTGGGATCATTTTACCTTGTAAGGAAGGTGAAAGGTTTTGTCTGTATTTCCTGTCATGTTGTGGTAAATCCTCTTGCAATTTCCTATTAATTTTTTGGTTTTGTGCAAGATGGGTGACAGTATCTTTACCCTGAGGGTTGGCCGTGTGTTTTCATGTTTAGCGTTGCACGAGTGGTGGTCGCTGTTATTCTCATTGTTGGTCTAATTGCTGTAAAATAGGCTCTTGTGACAACATTTGTATTTCTGTTTGTTAGGTATTATATTTCAATTTCTCAACGTGGTTAGTCTCAATACTGTAGTGCGGTGTTTTATTATTATTATTATTATTATTATTATTATTATTATTATTATTATTATTATTACTACTACTACTACTACTATTATTGTAGAAAGAGATAACTGTAACATTACTCTCTCGATAACTTTTGTACTTTTGGAGGAGAAACTTCCCAGTCGCTCGTTTTCCATGTTTTACTTATTTTTTTGGTAAATAGTAAAAATAAGACTTCTAACGACTCTTCTACACAAGGCAAGTTGATGGCATTTTGCCAAAATTTGCTCTTTTTATATTTTTAGCATAACGAAAACACCCTGCCAAACAAACAAGCAAGAACAAACATGCAGGCACGCACGTGCGTACTCTCACACACACACACACACACACACACACATATTATATATATATATATATATATATATATATATACACGCACACGTGTGTGTGTGTGTGTGAGTACGTGCGTGTATAATTTATTAATTATTGAATCCTATTTTACAGACTTTGAGAGTTCTGTAGACATTTCTCTTACTTTTGGTGTCAGCGACCTTTTTAGTTATATCGCCAGAATCCTAAAATCTCTCTCTCTCTCTCTCTCTCTCTCTCTCTCTCTCTCTCTCTCTCTCTCTCTCTCTCTCTTAATGGACCTGTTGCTTTTTCTGGCCATGTTGAAAGAGAGCTATTTCTCCAACCGCAAATGCAGCCGTGTGTTTTGTACTTGCACGTTTCTCCTCTCTTTGTAATACCTATTTGGTCTCATTCCGTAATTTGTTATGTTGACAGTGTATGAATAGTATAGCTTAATTATTATTTGTTAATTTTTTTTTTGAATGTTGGACATTTAGAGAAAATCTCTCTTATCAACTTCATCAACAACGTCATCCATATTCCACGAATTTATAACCACAAGCTTTCTTCCCAACTCCAATCTTATCTCGCCCTTAGTTAGGCTGATAAGACTAATGCTTACTTTAACACAGTAGATTATTAGGTCTGTTTTTAAGTTAATTTCCACTGTACAGTGTGAAGGATGGTATTATTATTATTATTATTATTATTATTATTATTATTATTATTATTATTATTATTATTATTATTTTCATCTGCTATTTATATATTTGTTTGGAATAATTTTTCTTGCTTTTCACGCTCACATGGTTTCCTTTCGTATGTTAGTGTTTAATTCCTTTTCGCTTTAATTCACTTATGTAACGTTGTGAGTCATTTAAGAAAAACAGAAAGATTTGATCTGTTATTAAACAGACACACTATTTCAAAGTTTAATCTGGTATTAAACTGACCCACTAATTCATTGTTTAATCTGATATTAAACTAAGCCACTAATTCAATGTTTAATCTGGTATTAAACGGACCTACTATTTCAATGTTTAATCTGGTATTAAACTGACCCACTAATTCAATGTTTAATCTGGTATTAAACGGACCCACTATTTCAATGTTTAATCTGGTATTAAACTGACCCACTAATTCAATGTTTAATGTTGTATTAAACTGACCCACTAAATTCAATGTTTAAAGTGGTATTAAACTGACCCACTAATTTAATGTTTAATGTGGTTTGAAACTGACCCACTAATTCAATGTTTAATCTGGTATTAAACGGACCCACTATTTCAATGTTTAATCTGGTATTAAACTGACCCACTAATTCAATGTTTAATGTTGTATTAAACTGACCCACTAAATTCAATGTTTAAAGTGGTATTAAACTGACCCACTAATTTAATGTTTAATGTGGTTTTAAACTGACCCACTAATTCAATGTTTAATCTGGTATTAAACTGACCCACTAATTCAATGTTTAAAGTGGTATTAAACCGACTCGCTAATTCAATGTTCAATCTGGTTTTAAACTGACCCACTAATTCAATGTTTCATGTTGTATTAAACTGACCCACTAATTCAATGTTTAAAGTGGTATTAAACTGACTCACTAATTCAATGTTCAATCTGGTAATAAACTTACCCACTAACTGAATGTTTAATGTTGTATTAGACTGACCCTCTAATTCAATATTTAAAGTGGTATTAAACTGACCCACTAATTAAATGTTTAATCTGGTATTAAACTGATCCACTAAGTCAATGTTTAATGTTGTATTAAACTGACCCACTAATTCAGTGTTTAATGTTGTATTAAACTGACCCAGTACTTCAATGTTTAAAGTGGTATTAAACTGACCCACTAATTAAATGTTTAATCTGGTATTAAACTGACCCACTAATTCATGTTTAATGTTTTATTAAACAGACCCACTAAATTCAATGTTTAAACTGGTATTAAATTGACCCACTATTTCAATGTTTAATGTGGTTTTAAACTGACCCACTAATTCAGTGTTTAATCTGGTATTAAACTGACCCACTAATTCAATGTTTAAAGTGGTATTAAACTGACTCACTAATTCAATGTTCAATCTGGTATTAAACTGACCCACTAATTCAATGTTTAATGTTGTATTAAACTGACCCACCAATTCAATGTTTAAAGTGGTATTAAACTGACTCACTAATTCAATGTTCAGTCTGGTATTAAGCTTACCCACTAATCCAATGTTTAATGTTGTATTAAACTGACCCACTAATTCAATGTTTAAAGTGATATTAAACTGACCCAATGATTCAATGTTTAATCTGGTATTAAACTAACCCACTAATTCAATGTTTAATGTTATATTAAACTGACCCACTAATTCAGTGTTTAATGTTTATTAAACTGACCCACTAATTCAATGTTTAAAGTGGTATTAAACTGACCCACTAATTAAATGTTTAATCTGGTATATAAACTGACCCACTAATTCAATGTTTAATCTGGTATTAAACTGACCCACTAATTCAATGTTTAATGTTGTATTAAACTGTTCCACTATTTCAATGTTTAAAGTGGTATTAAACTGACCCACTAATTCAATGTTTGATGTGGTACTAAAGTGACTCACTAATTCATTGTTTAATCTGGGATTAAACTTAAATTACCCAT
>NC_090740.1:31579225-31589225 GCF_036898095.1 Palaemon carinicauda
AGCTAATCACACACACACACACTCTCTCTCTCTCTCTCTCTCTCTCTCTCTCTCTCTCTCTCTCTCTCGTGGTTTCCTTGGGGGCAGAAAGTTATTGTTTTCCAAGGAAGTAAATGCCTTTAATGTTTTAATTTGTTTTTATTTGTTTGAAGAATGCCTTGTATGCTGACAGAAGAATTTGACAGTGTTGAAAAAATGTGTATACATTTATATTCGTTTATTTATGTGTATAAATGTATATACTAATCTATATATGTATGCCCACATATATACAGTAAACAAATAGAATAAAATTATATATGTATCTATATATATATATATATATATATACATATATATATATATATATATGTATATATATATATATATATGTATATATATATATATATATATATATATTTATATATATATGTATATATATATACATATATATATATATATATATAAAGTGTGTATTTAACTTCTACATATATAGAGAAATTATACATAATCCTTCTTGCAAGCCATGCCAGAATCAGAATTCTACTATCCCAATAGCTAGTAAGCCCGTAACTGTTCATATGTATACACATTATGGAAGGTATTGGCAATAACCTTACAATACTACCAAGAATAAGGAAAGAGGTTCCACAAAAACATTTGAGTGTCTTATAAGTACGGGTTAACCAACCTGTGTTCTTGCTTTTGCAACTTATGTTACTATGTGAACAAAACGGCAATTCTTTATACAGTACCTTATAACTCCCCTTTTAATGCTGTGTTATTTTATAATAAAGAACTTGTATATGCTCTATGGCGACTAATAAAGATAGCGAAAACCCGTATGGGAGGATATTAACACAAATTACTTGTAACTGTCTTTCCATAGATCTATGACCTGAGCACATTTCTTACATTGTTATTTCTTTTAAGATACTTCTAAGGACTCCAGGCCTTTAAACATAATTCTTTAAGATACCATTTTCAGTTAAGCTATTTTATAAAGATACACAATTGTAGCCTTAACATAGGTATTTTTAAATGGTTCATCCGTTTTCGTTGTTCATAGCCAATGTTATTACAAGAGATATTATTATTATTATTATTATTATTATTATTATTATTATTATTTTTAAAGCAAATCCTACTAACTATATTTATTTTAATATAAAGAATAATATTGTGAATAAGTAACAATAATATATTGAAATCGTGAATGATTCGTAGTTGCTGCGATATACCAAATGGGACCTTTTTCTTTATTCATCCATTTTTCAAATTTTGTTCCTCCCTATGCTACTTCAATATTCTTTGAAATACTGTTTTGTTCCCTCAGTTTCTCCCTCCCTTACTTCATAAATCCATAAAAGGCGTTGGAACTCCCTCTCCTTGTGAAAGACTTTGGTTTCTTTTCTTCTTATTATACTCCGAAAGAGCTGGAACTCACTCTGCCTCCCATATGTTTTTAAATTCTTCACCCGTGTTTGTCCTTATAAAAATGTATTGGAATTGTTTAATCTTCCCAATCTCTCCAGATCTTTAGATGTTAAAACACTTTCCCTATCACCTCTGAGGAAAGTGTCAGCATGATTGAGTTGACCTCAGCGTTGTCGTGACCTTGTTTGTCATTCACCAGTCTTCGTGTGACTCGTGCACCGAATAAGGAGGCGGGTGGGCGCGGAGGTCCGTGAATGCATAATGAATGTTGAAAATGTAGAATGGTGAAAAATAGAGTGAAGTCATAATTAGGGGTTGAATATCGTATCATTAGTATTGCGAAATAAATGTTTTAAATGGAATTGATTTTCGTCTAATGATGAAAAGGTGTGTTTGGGGATGAGGTCCATTCGCTTTGGGTTTGTTATAGAATCTCATAGAATGATGGGTGAATTTAAAAAGATTTTAAATATGTACAGTGATGAGAGTCACCTGTTTCTTCGATGGTTTTAATTTATCGTATATACAGTGGAAAATTGTGCAGAACATTATTGAACGATTGTATATTCTATTTGCTTGTTATAATACTTCTTATATGGTCATTTGTTGCGAGATATAACAAACATTAACAGGTATGGGAAGTTTATATAAGCTCTTTATTCACATAAAACTGTTCATACAGCATTATAATTTCATAGAAATAAAGAAGATATATTTTTCTATGAGGTCTCCATTTGTTAAGTGTCAGTCTCCATCTTATCTCAACGGTTTCTTTTTCATGACAACTACTGATCTTGCACCGGTAAAGCCTCACCTCCTACAAAAGAGAGGCTGTTGTTATTGCTTCATCAGTATGTTCCATAATGTATTATATGACAGACTCCTGAATGGGACGTTCTTGGATTGCTAATTCATTCATGTATCTCAGATCACTAGGTGCGTGCACGCTATTAGTGTGTATGTGTGTGTGTGTGTGTTTGTGTTGTTTGTATGTAACACGCGTGCAGGCATGTTTGTGAATTGGTTTTCAAGAAAAGATGTCTTGACTTGAAATGATAGGGTTCTTTATAAAGTTTTCTAATCTTTTCACATGTATGTTAGCATGTATGTTAGTATATTAATTCCGAGGATATTTGGATAATATTAAAAATTGACTGTTACGCCTCATATACTTTTATCCAACTGCCCGAGAAGAAGGGAAAGTAAGCAAAGGCTCCAAGCTAATTGTCTGTGACAACGATCAGTTTCCAAAGCCGGCTCAAGACCACAAGGTTTGGCTCCTCCCACCCCCCCCCCCCTCATACCTACAGTAACTTGCAGAGGGAATTAGTTTTGCTCCTGATAAGGGATTCAGCTGGTTTTTGGTGCCGGTATTAGGTAGCCGATACCAGGAGGAAAGTGTAACGTAAATAACTAATAGAAACATTCTACAGTTATCCATTTTTCAATTTTCTAGTTTATGCGTGGATTTACTTGGCGGTCTGAAATTTAGTCTTATACGCATTTTCTGCAGTGAATTAGTAACAGCTGATATATATATATATATATAATATATATATATATATATATATATATACACAAGCTAATTAATATAATGTTATTCGTCAGCAGTCCTATTACCGTCTGTTGTTCCTAAGACTATTTGGAAATTCTTAAAAGTCCAACCTAAGAATCCCAATGCTGCCCTAAGAGAATCGTTCACTGCAAAAAAGAAACCGCTTCAGACCATGCTAGATCTAACATGGGATAAAACGATTAAGGGAAAGAACCAGTTTTTAGCTAGTAAACATCCTCTCTCTCTCTCTCTCTCTCTCTCTCTCTCTCTCTCTCTCTCTCTCTCTCTCTTCCTCCCAAGTATTGTCCAAATGTACCAATTTTAGCTCGAAAGAAAGGATTTTTCATACGAGGAACCCCCTTTTTAATAACTTAAATGAACTACATCGACATTTTGTTCCTGTCTCAGCCTAAAAAATAACGTAAAGCTAGGAAAAAAGCTCTCCCATATCTATATTAACCATCCTTTGTGATATTTTAAGGATTTAAAAAGCTTTTATATCTACATGATATGATCATTGTTGTTATCATGTTGATGGTGGTATTATAATTGTGGAACATCAAAAGCTCAAACTTTCAACCAATGTTTTCATGTTGAACAGGCTAACATAAGTCTCATCTTATAGTATATGTATGAAAGATTTGGTTTAATGTTGTTATTGTTTGTAAGTGTTTTATTTTAATTGATCATTACTTCCCTTATAATTTATATATATTTCGTTATTTCCTTTCCTCTCTGGGCTATTTTCCCCTCTTGTAACCCTTGGGCTTATAGCATCCTGCTTTTCCAGCTTGGGTTGTAGTTTGCTAATGATAATAATAATACACCAACAACAACAATAATAATAATAATAATAATAATAATAATAATAATAATAATAATAATAATAATAATAATAATAATAATAATAATAATAGCTTGGGTATAGATTTTTCTCTCAACAACACAATTTGGGGAAGGATGACAAATGATTGATTTTTTGGTTGCATCGATAAATATTTTTTATTCTCTTTATTTCAAGATTTAAGGTTTTCAATACGATGAATTATAGAGAAGTTAAGAATTTCGATCGATATGTTATACTGACGTCAAAGCAACTTGTTTAATGTAGGGATTGAACTGGAAGGACATTGTTGATAAATGTTCTTGTCACTGGATATATCGTATTAGGTTTATATTTCGTTTATTGACTTAGACCATTAACCTGCTCATCCTCTTCGGTATTATTCTAGCATTTACCTTTTTTTTTATCTGGAAACATTGATTTCATATGTAATAAACATTAAAGATTGTAAATTAACCCGAAAAGATAGGTTAAAAATCATTCAACATGAGGCGAACTACTAAAATTGTCTAAATCGTAGGATTTATTTGAATTCATCTATAATTTAGTGGATGAATCGTTTAAATTCGGTGGTTATTTGCTTGCTCGTTAGATTTTGATTTTTAGTTGCCCTACTTGTACCATAAAACTAGGCGCTAAGGAACATGCTATTTATTAGACCTTGTTACTAATTATAATATTCGATTTACAGACCAATGTCCTCTCATATCACAAAAAAATGCTACGGCAGTGTAGGAAGAGAAGCTATTAAAATTATTATTGAGAGAGAGAGAGAGAGAGAGAGAGAGAGAGAGAGAGAGAGAGAGAGCAAAACTACGACATGCAACCTCAACCGCATCTTGAAGCTAGAAGCTTCAACCGCAAATCGCTACAGTTCATTCGACCACACTTTCTCAACCAGGGCGGTCACTAAACCTATTTAGGTTTATTGCCGTTCGAGCTTGGAATTTGCTTTCCTAACTAAAAGGCAAGGCAAAATCCCCCCCACCCCTCCCTTCCCTTACCTCTCCCCTCCTTTGCCTCCCCAACTGCATTCCCCCCTCTGGATTCACCTCACCGACCGCTACATAGAAATAAAGACATGTCATTTGCGTTTCTCCATATCTAAAGGAGGTCCAAGATTCCGAGATTTCACTTTTTGAGTTGCAATGTTTTCAGATTAATTTCAAAGAGTTTTCAGCGTCCTTGTCGATATTTTGCATACCACAATGTTAGTGAGCTATTGGAAGGTGGTTATCGGACATGAGACGTCTTGCTTCGTCTTACTTTCTCTGATTTCATGGTCATTGTCATGCGACCAATATGCAATTTTCGTCTCTCTCTCTCTCTCTCTCTCTCTCTCTCTCTCTCTCTCTCTCTCTCTATATATATATATATATATATATATATGTATATATATATATATATATATAGAAGTGTGTGTTTGTTTGTTTGTTTGTTTGCGTACGCATGGTAGCAACATATGTATTCAAGAATTTTGTGTGGGTCTCAACTGCTAAATGCTAATACATTTTATAATTTTTTGCCCAAGTTGTGGACTGATCTTCCTAATCAGGTACAGTAGTTGAATCCGTGGAACTTGAAAAGTTCAAACTTGCAGCAAATGTTTTCATGTTGAATAGGCTGACTTAAGTCTCTTTATAGTATATATATGTAAAATCTTTTTTAATATGGTTATTGTTCTTCAAATATTTTATTTGAAATTGTTCATTACTTCTCTTGTAGCGTAATTATTTCCTTATTTCCTCACTCTGCTATTTTTCCGCGTTGGAGTGCATATACTGTAGTATGCTGCTTTTCCAACTACGGTTGTAAATAATGTTAATAATTCACTGTATTATATATAACTGGTTTTGAGTGTATTCTGACATGTCTTTGGACATTTGACAATTATTTGTAATCATGAAGAAGACAAATACTAGTCCTATAATTGAACAAAAGTTTTCATGTTTTTATTGATATATTGTAATTTGAATAGGAAAATTTAGGAATTATTTTTCAAATCATTAGCTTCTCTATTTCTGTTTTCTTTCTTTCCTTCTTTCTGTGCTGGAAGTGGTGCTCGTGATCGCTAAACGTCTCGAGTTTTAAGGTCACGATACCTTGGATGGATCGGATCTCCGTTGGATCCGAGACCCGCTGGACTGAGAACGACGTCTACTTGTGTCGGCATTTTCTAATGCTTTTAATTCCAGGCTTTGTTATACCTGTTCTTTTTATACGATGTTGAATGGACGATTTCTATTGTGCTTCTGAGGTTTGCCTTTGTGTACTGTATGCAGTGAAAGTATATGAGTGTTTTTTAATGTTAAAATTTGATAGGGTGGGTTGTTATTATGACGTGGCCATCTCCAGGATTAATAGAGCACTCTATAAATCCTTGGCCATCTATGTATCGGGGAGGGAATGTTTCGAATCCTTTTTCTCAGAGGACTTCTGATCAGTGATTTTGGAAACACTTCCGAAGGGTTTCTTTATAATACTTGGAATTTTATATGACGCGGAACGGAATGGCATATTTGATTATCTTTCAGTTATTCTGATGAATTGTCTCATTCTAATAAGTTTTCTCTTTTATGCAGTGTTACATGACTTTTGAATATGTGTAAGGGTGAATCAGGTTTAAATTGTATGTTGTATTTCATGGATTGGAAAGTAAAACTTTCTGTTGCTTTTTGTAAGCATTGCATATAAAGTAAGCCTGTCTGGTCTTGCTGAAAATGGAAATGCAACATCGAATTAGTCTGAAGAAAATGACTTACTCAATTGGATTTCGAGTATCATTATGATACAACCTAATTTCGAAAGTTTTTTGCTTATCTTCGATACCACATATTATAAAAGAGGGAGGTTACACGTTTGATCTTTCCTTCATTTTCCCGCCTGAGATTGGTACTAATATACAGATCATCATTGCAGAGCTGAGCTTCATGTCTATTGGTCTGGGTGGGCTCCCTATTAAACATATACCTTTTTTTTATGTATTTTGGAGGTTTGAGATTACATGGTCAAGTCAGTAATGGGAGTAGAGAGTCCATTTTGCGGTGGCAGTAATTATCCACATTTTCTTAAGAAGCGAAATATGATGACCTTCTTCTTACAGCCTCCGGTTCTCTTTCTGTATGGGTGTTGTGGCTTATCTGTGAATTTGGTCTCCTTAGGACCTAGCCCCCCCCCCTCTCTCTCTCTCTCTCTCTCTCTCTCTCACGGGCTGCCAACGCAAGAGCCTGTGCCTAGCATAAGGTTAGGCAATAAAACAATCTCTCTCTCTCTCTCTCTCTCTCTCTCTCTCTCTCTCTCTCTCTCTCGGGATATTTTTGTCTCTTAAACGTGAGTCTCTGTATCTTTCTGTCTGTGTCACTAATGGCTATGATTTTTTGTCTCGTAGATAGACGCCTCTCTTTCTGGCAGACGTAAAATTCACGGTCACACCCGCATGTGAGACCTGTTTGTTGCGCAGCATCCGGGATCTATGGCAATCTCGCCGTTCTTCATCTCCCCTCTTACTTTATTGTCTCTATTTTCATCTCACTTGGGTCTACTTGGATGAATTCTTCTTATAATTCGGTCGTTGGAAATTTGTCAACGAACAACAATTTTATAGAAATTTTGTAAGCGTCGTTTGTTCATGTAATTCTTATAATAGTTTAATTTGGTTTTCAGTGTTTATAAACAGTATTTTACAAGTTAAGAAAATATTACAATTCATATTTTAAATGTCTTTACTTTAGTATTTTAAAAATATAAATATAAATGTATTTAATGAATATCTAATGTCGTTGCAATCGTATTTATTAAGGTCTTTACAGTAATTTTTTTTTATTATGTCAGTGATATTTCTAAAATAATGCAGTTTATTTTCTTTTAATATCATATCAATAACGGTACAGTGATTATTTAATGTCATATTTCGCAATGGTATTTCAAGACGAACTGTAAGAAATTTCAATCAGAAAATGAAACTCCTGTCATTACCACCACCAAAAAAAAAAAAAAGAAAAAAAAATACTTAGTAACCATTTATCTTAGGAAATGACCTAGAATTGGTAGTCTGCCGAACGAAGGAATAAAGGAAGACGATGAATAGAAATGAAGGAACGACGCGATAAGTGGGAATTCTAGAGACGGAAGTTCCAGACTGAAAGACCTTGTACCGGAAAGGTATTCCTAGAAATGGCCCTCAGCTATGATGCCCAGAGGGACTGTTCCAAGGGATGACTATTTCTAGTTCCAATCTCTCTCTCTCTCTCTCTCTCTCTCTCTCTCTCTCTCTCTCTCTCTCCAACACAAACGTAGATAAGCTAATAATGACCAACCGGCCGTGTTTTTGCTGGGCGTTGTTTAATTGGATTCACGCAAACAAGGGAATGTAAGCCCAAACCTATCTTCACAGTCATTACACTTTTGGTTTTATCCTTTTTTATGTATTTAGTAATATTTGACTTTTATTTTGATAAAAAAAAAACGAAGCTGTTGAAGAAACTTCATACATTTCATACACAAAAATTATGTGTGTATATATATATATATATATATAGGAGGTTCCGGAAGAAGAAAAAGAAGAAGAAGAAGGAGTGAGAGAGAGAGAGAGAGAGAGAGAGAGAGAGAGAGATGTTTGTCAGCATAAATAATGAATCACAATGTGTATTGGATATTTATGATCCACAGTATTTCAAACAATATATCTAAAGACATATCCAATATATATTATGTATATATATATATATATATATATGTATATATATATATATATATATATATACATAATATATATTGGATATGTCTTTAGATATATTGTTTGAAATACTGTGGATCATAAATATCCAATACACATTGTGATTCATTATTTATGCTGACAAACATCTCTCTCTCTCTCTCTCTCTCTCTCTCTCTCTCTCTCCTTCTTCTTCTTTTTCTTCTTCCGGAACCTCCTAGATCCAGTTCATTGTGTTGGTGTAAACAATATGATGATGTTTGGAGAGTTTTCAGGTGGTCTTTGATTAGCTTAGATTGTGATGCATGTGTTGTTTTGCAGCAGTGCAATGCATCGTATCTGGTAGGTCAAAAGTGGGGGCTTGATGAATTTTCTGCAGTAGTATTTGCAGCAAGAATGTCTTCTTTTGAAGTGACTCTAGTTGTATTATAAGAAGCAGTATGTTTTCTTGGCAATCAGTTTGTACACAGCATAACAAAATATGTTTATCGTTATTCACTCTTGCATGCAAAGACACACACAGAATGTTTGTTTCTAGTTCAGTAATATGAGAGCTTGTGGTCTCTCAATAGCTATTGATAATAAATTATCGGGTGGCAATTTAATACTATAAGTAAGGACGTTCTTCGAACTTTCGTACCGTACCCCCCCCCCCCCCCACCCATTCCGTCATCTCTCTTGTTGTGATTTCGTTAGGACTGGTAACGCTCTAAACTAAGCAGCAACATAGGTACCTAGTTGTTGCTAAACTGTTACGGATCAAAGCTACGGATGAGAGGAAGGGAGGTAAAGAGGAAAAGAAAAACCTGATATGAGCGAGGTATTCACCCTATGAGGGGAAAATCATTCAAAACATTCTCTCTCTCTCTCTCTCTCTCTCTCTCTCTCTCTCTCTCTCTCTCTCTCTCTCTCCAAAAAGGTATGCAGTGCGTGAGTAAGGAGTGAGTAATCCATCTTGCCCAGCCAGAACCCTGAGGAAGAGAGCCACTTTCTCCTATTTTTAGCTCCTCCATATTCATGAGTCTTTGTGATATCTCATCAGATGTCGGTTTGTGTTTTATGATTCCGTTTTTAAAACGGTAAGGAAATTGTTGTTCTTTATTGTCTGCGGTGAATTCTGTCCATCACAGATGTAGGTTAGTGAGCGCCTGGTGGTCGGTCGGACTATGCGCCGACTGATCGTGGTTTGTGGCAGCCGGTGTTTCTTTTCTTCACTTTCTCTCTCTCTCTCTCTCTCTCTCTCTCTCTCTCTCTCTAGTGACGTTCTCATTTTCGTGTCTCGAATCTCTGCAGTTATATTTATTATTTCTCTAATTAATGAGTGACATTCTCTCTCTCTCTCTCTCTCTCTCTCTCTCTCTCTCTCTCTCTCTCTTAATACGGTTTCGTTTGATTCTGATCGTACTCGGGTTTTTTTTTTTCTTTCGGAACGTTGTAGTTACCAATATTTTCATGCATGACTTCAATCATA
>NC_090740.1:31599225-31606725 GCF_036898095.1 Palaemon carinicauda
TGAGGCACTGCCTGTCGCTTCCCTGTCACTTTCAGTTCAATCAAAAGACGAATTTAATGAATGAAAGTTAGTATTTGTTCGTTCTCTTTCATTGGTCAGACGGTGATAATTTGTATAAGGAAATCTTTTCCCTGTTTAGCGCTGGATTTTATATCGTGCATCACTAGCATAATATAATTGTCTTAGGAAGTCTGAGAGTTGGAGACAGATTCCGGAGAGTTTGCACGCTTGCTAGATCTAGCAGTATCTAGCAACTCCAGCTTCAGCTGCCGTTGTGCAAGCCGTATTGCACCCTCGTCACCAACTACTTCAGAGGGATTTGACCACTTTTTTTTCTTGGGCCCGTTGAACTTTACCTTTTACACCGTGTATTTTAGCAGATTTGTTTCGTCAAATGACCCAGAAATAGTTGGCCTTTTGCTATTCGCTCTCGGCTTTTTATGTATTTCAACAGTGACACGCACACACACACACACACATACACACACACACACACACACACACACATATATATATATATATATATATATATATATATATATATACCATGTACTTTATGTATTAATATGTCTATATAAAATTTTATGTATAAAATCATTTATTTATATATAAATGTTTTTGTTTGTTTACTTATATTCATGTATGGATGGTTATATGTAATGTGTGGATTTACTTTTATATACAGCGCATACGAAATTATCTATTTGTTCAAGAGATTTATTGTGTCTACTGAATAACAAAGTGAACATTAGGTCATGAAGGTAATTATTGTTTTTACAATGATTTAAAAAGAACTTTGAAATACAGTTGTAATAATCACTCACACGCGTTCGTTAATCTGTGGTAGATATTTCCATCTTATGTATCATTGATCTTTTATCCAAATATTTCTGTTTTATCATAAAAGCTAATACATCTCTTGTTTTAATTTCAGGTAAGAGACGTGAAATTAGGATTCATTTTCTGCCTGATCACCTGTGACGACGTTAGGTGACTATTCACCTAGTGGTCTTGCTAGTAGCTGCCATAGGTAGTTGTCCACCTGGAGGGCTTCCTAAGGCGATAGTTCGCCTCTCGTTTTTCTGCCGAAAAGGTTGGCGTAACATCTTTTTTGTCGTTTATTTCTTGGCACGAGATCTTATTTTTGCCCCTAGAATCACTTTAGATATGTATTTCATATTGAAATGTTTATTTGTTTTCTTGCAGGAAAGAAGTATTTTCTTGTACATCTATTTATTGGTTTTGGTTGAGATTTTCTATGTATGGGAATTCTTTATATGTATATTCATATTAAAAACTATATTTATTTGCTTTTGGGGAAATTTTCAACGTATATGAATTCTTTTAAATTCATATTCATATTAAAGATTATAAATCAGAATACGAGATTACTATCAACCAGCCCGCTCTGTCTTTCTTATGCCGATGCATTTAAAGTGTCTTAACAGTGGCACATACAAATGAAGTCTCGGAAACAAGTCTTCGGAAGGAATATTAGATCCAGTGGAGAGAGAGAGAGAGAGAGAGAGAGAGAGAGAGAGAGAGAGAGAGAGAGAGAGAGAGAAGCCCTTTTGCGTAATTATAGATGAGCTTGAATTACATGGTTGGAGCTTGTACTTAGGAATTGGTTAGCGGGAGAATCCAGATTGGAGGGGCCATACACAGGGGGAGAGGGAGGAAAGGGAAGGAGGGAAGCTGGGAGGAGTTTAACCGATACAGGAACTAGAGAGAGAGAGAGAGAGAGAGAGAGAGAGAGAGAATATGCTGGAAGAGGAGGTGTTACGGAAGTTTTAAGAAGAGGATTAGAGAACTAATTTTTTAGAAGAAACAAAATTATTTTATATATGAAAAGAAGTATTTGTGATAAGAACAGATTTTTAGGCAATAAGAGAGAGAGAGAGAGAGAGAGAGAGAGAGAGAGAGAGAGAGAGAGAGAGAGAGAAAAAAAAATCTGCACTTTATCAGAAGGGAAGATCAGATTACACGAAACCTATATTTCAGCATTCGATACTCTTGTTCTTCCGGTGATAATCTTCTTTTTTCCTCTTTTCTTCGTTGTATGGAGGGGAAAGTCCACCATTTTTCGTTCTACGGAGTTTTCACAGCTTTTAAGATACTTTTCTCTTTGTTTTGTCCTGCTTTTCTCTAAAAGGTCTCGATTTAACACCATGATTTACAACGTTGTAAAACATCCATGTGGCTTTGCAACTATTATGTTCTTACGGTGTATAGCGGTTCGACCTTTTTTCAGTATTCAGATAAAAATCCTGGTTGGGATTATTCATTAATATTTTTTCGCATGCATATATAGTGCTTTATGACTTTGAATAAATTACCCTCAATAAATTTAATTAGTGATTTAATATTTGGTATTTGAGGTCTTGCGTCATGTTTTTCTTTTTTCTTTTTTGTATTTATCAGGTTAACTTTATCATTGGCGTCGTTAGACTATTACCCGTTTAGAGAGAAGCGCTTGAATCATCAAATTATTGCTTGCATATTTAATGTCTGCGATTTTCTGTTAATATGATGTAAATATTTTAATTTTACGACTCTTGTTTTTTCCTCAGTCTTTTTTGTCTATGTCCGAAGAGATCCTATTTAAGTCCAGTTCTGTGTGCCTACTGGTTGAATAATTTTTTCATAGAGATCAGGATGAGGATTTTTATTCTAACACATATAAGTATGCAATATCAGTTTTACCGTTAATGTTTGTTATTTTATGTAATGCTTGGAGGCAAAACGGTGAAAGTTGCCCGGAAACATATTCTTGTGACGTTGCTTTCAGATGTAATCACATAAGATAAGAAGATAAGGTCAGATAACAGTTAAGAAGGGAAGGGAAATGGGGGAAAATTTACTACAGTTCAAGTGAAAAGAATTACTCAAGCTAATATGATGATATAGGACCTCTTATATTTAAGTTGTTTCGAGTTTTGTACCCATCAATCCAAGGAACGAATCCTCAATCTTATATTGTTTTTTTCTTTATGTATTGTGGTGTAAGGTATGTTTGGATTTGTGACGAAGTATCTGAAAAAAAAAAAAAATTGGATGGTTTGTTTTCAGATCTCTGTTTTTCCCTCATATTTTGATTGGGAGTTGCTGAGACTATTGAGAATACATGCATTTAATACAAATGAACAATTGGCTACACTGTTAAAAATTTGTATTAAAAACGGTAAATGTCTAAAAAAAAAATCCAGGATTTTTACCGTTTTAAAAACGGATATATTAACGTAAAGGAGTGATATTACTATCACCAACCCGTAAAAGATAATCACAAAGTAAGGTAAAATTACGGTCACCTGTATTTTACTGAAATAAGGTTGAGAACGGTATATCTTTTACGGAGAATTTCTGATTGAAGTTACGTTTTTTTCTAGAAGTGTATTATCAAAATAAATGCTGAGTTTGTTAAAGAAAAACTTCTAAATGAAACACTGGATTTAATTTTCAAGCCCAATTTCACTCATGGTACAGTATTTTTATTTTTTTTTATCTTTCTATGGATTTTGTAAAATGGTCGGCATCGGTATGCACCCTCGAAGCTCTATTTAATCTTCCTTGTACGGTTCTGTCTAAATTCTACAAAGAAAAGTATATAACCATTGTGAGCTTCATTTGTTAGCTATAAATACTGGCATTAAAACACAATGATCATCGTTTGAAAAAAAAAATCCCATTGTCTTTTTCCATTTGTTTATTTTTCGGTTATTCTGTATAATTAAAGGAAAAGTCTGAAGAAAGATTTCTCAAAGATCCTTAAGTGATGACTCTTTTAGTATTACATTAAAATTGTGCACTTCCGTTGCAGTACCTCTTTATACATACATACATATACCAAAGGCACTTCCCCCAATTTTGGGGGGTAGCCGACATCAACAATGAAACAAAACAAAAAGGGGACCTCTACTCTACGTTCCTTCAGCCTAACCAGGAACTCAACCGAGTTCAGCTGGTACTGCTAGGGTGCCACAGCCCAACCTCCCACATTATCCACCACAGATGAAGCTTCATAATGCTGAATCCCCTACTGCTGCTACCTCCTCGGTTATCTAAGGCACCGGAGGAAGCAGCAGGGCCTACTGGAACTGCGTCACAATCGCTCGCCATTCATTCCTATTTCTAGCACGCTCTCTTGCCTCTCTCACATCTATCCTCCTATCACCCAGAGCTTTCTTCACACCATCCATCCACCCAAACCTTGGCCTTCCTCTTGTACTTCTCCCATCAACTCTTGCATTCATCACCTTTAGCAGAAAACCATTTTCCATTTTCTCAACATGGCCAAACCACCTCAACACATTCATATCCACTCTAGCTGCTAACTCATTTCTTACACCCGTTCTTTCCCTCACCACTTCGTTCCTAACCCTATCTACTCGAGATACACCAGCCATACTCCTTAGACACTTCATCTCAAATACATTCAATTTCTGTCTCTCCATCACTTTCATTCCCCACAACTCCGATCCATACATCACAAATTGGTACAATCACTTTCTCATAGAGAACTCTCTTTACATTCATGCCCAACCCTCTATTTTTACTATTCCCTTAACTGCCCCCAACACTTTGCAACCTTCATTCACTCTCTGACGTACATCTGCTTCCACTCCACCATTTGCTGCAACAACAGACCCCAAGTACTTAAACTGATCCACCTCCTCAAGTAACTCTCCATTCAACATGACATTCAACCTTGCACCACCTTCCCTTCTCATACATCTCATAACCTTACTCTTACCCACATTAACTCTCAACTTCCTTCTCTCACACACCCTTCCAAATTCTGTCACTAGTCGGTCAAGCTTCTCTTCTGTGTCTGCTACCAGTACAGTATCATCCGCAAACAACTGATTTACCTCCCATTCATGGTCATTCTCGCCTACCAGTTTTAATCCTCGTCCAAGCACTCGAGCATTCACCTCTCTCACCACTCCATCAACATACAAATTAAACAACCACGGCGACATTACACATCCCTGTCTCAGCCCCACTCTCACCGGAAACCAATCACTCACTTCATTTCCTATTCTAACACATGCTTTACTACCTTTGTAGAAACTTTTCACTGCTTGCAACAACCTTCCACCAACTCCATATAACCTCATCACATTCCACATTGCTTCCCTATCAACTCTATCATATGCTTTCTCCAGATCCATAAACGCAACATACACCTCCTTACCTTTTGCTAAATATTTCTCGCATATCTGCCTAACTGTAAAAATCTGATTCATACAACCCCTACCTCTTCTAAAACCACCCTGTACTTCCAAGATTGCATTCTCTGTTTTATCCTTAATCCTATTAATTATTACTCTACCATACACTTTTCCAACTACACTCAACAAACTAATACCTCTTGAATTAAAACACTCATGCACATCTCCCTTACTCTTATATAGTGGTACAATACATGCACAAACCCAATCTACTGGTACCATTGACAACACAAAACACATATTAAACAATCTCACCAACCATTCAAATACAGTCACACCCCCTTCCTTCAACATCTCAGCTTTCACACCATCCATACCAGATGCTTTTCCTACTCTCGTTTCATCTAGTGCTCTCCTCACTTCCTCTACTGTAATCTCTCTCTCATTCTCATCTCCCATCACTGGCACCTCAACACCTGGAACAGCAATTATATCTGCCTCCCTATTATCCTCAACATTCAGCAAACTTTCAAAATATTCTGCCCACCTTTTCCTTGCCTCCTCTCCTTTTAACAACCTTCCATTTCCATCTTTCACTGTCTCTTCAATTCTTGCGCCAGCCTTCCTTACTCTCTTCACTTCTTTTCAAAACTTCTTATTCTCTTCATATGACTGACCCAATCCCTGATCCCACCTCAGGTCAGCTGCCCTCTTTGCCTCACGTACCTTACGCTTTACTTCCACATTTTTCTCTCTATATTTTTCATACTTCTCTATACTATTACTCTGCAGCCATTCTTCAAAAGCCCTCTTTTTCTCTTCCACTTTTACCTTCACTCCTTCATTCCACCATTCACTGCCCTTCCTCATGCTGCCTCCAACAACCTTCTTGCCACATACATCACTTACAATCCCAACAAAATTTTCTTTTACTAACTTCCACTCCACCTCTAAATTACCAGTTTCTCTTACTCTCACCTCGTCATATGCCATTTTCAACCTTTCCTGATATTTACTTTTTACCCCCGGTTTTATTAGCTCTTCAACCCTCACTAGCTCCCTTTTACATCCACCTACTCTATTCCCCCACTCTTTTGCTACAACTAATTTTCCTTCCACCAAAAAATGATCAGACACAACGTTAGCCATACCCTTAAACACGTGCACGTCTTTCAATCTTCCAAACATTCTTTTAGTTATCAACACATAATCCATTAATGCCCTTTCTACTACTCTTCCATTTGCCACTCTTACCCATGTATACTTATTTTTATCTTTCTTTTTAAAAAAGCTAGCACTTATTACCATCTCTTGTTCAACACACATATCTACCAGTCTCTCACCACTCTCATTTTCACCTGGTACGCCATACTTCCCAATGACACCTTCTACCTCTCCAGCGCCCACTCTAGCATTTAAGTCACCCATGACAACTACATAATTCCTTCTACCCAGTCCTTCTACACACCTAGTTAATTCATTCCAGAACTCATTCCGCTCTTCTTCACTTTTCTCACTACCTGGCCCATACGTACTGACAAACGCCCAACATTCCCTACCCAACCTAACCCTTACCCACATTAACCTAGATGATATCTCCTTTCATTCCACTACTTTACCTGTCATCCATTCACTCAGCAATAACGCCACACCCTCTCTCGCTCTTCCCCTTTCAATCCCAGACACTCTACCAGACATTTCACCAAACATCACTTCACCCTTTCCTTTCATCATTGTCTCACACAAGGCCAATACATCCATCCTTCTACTTCTAAACATACTTCCAATCTCACATCTTTTACTCTCTATCGTACTACATCCACGCACATTCAAACACCCCAAAACGAGAGTGCGGGGAGCAGTCACTCTCCCCCCAGCTCCATCTCTTTGTCGATGTCTCGTAGGATTTTTATACAGGAGAGGGGGTTCCCAGACCCCTCGTCCCGTCCCTCTTTATAAACTATTAAAAACCTGTTGTAATACACACACATATATATATATACATATATATATATATGTACATATATATATTATATATATACATACACACAAATATATATATATTATATATACACATACACACATATATATGTATATATATACATACATATGTACATATATATATTATATATATACATACACACAAATATATATATTATATATACACATACACACATATATATGTATATATATACATATATACACACATATATTTACAGTATATATATATATGTATATATATATATATATATATATATATATATATATATATATATATACACCTACATCTACCCCCCTATAGACCCATTCAAAGACACGGTGATATGGA
>NC_090740.1:31609225-31614225 GCF_036898095.1 Palaemon carinicauda
TTTAAACGTCACTTTTTACCTGTTATCTTTAACTTCCTTTACCCAATAGCACACACACATATTCAAATATAGTTCAGGCGTATAATTTTCATTATGGGGTGATATGTACTACATCTTGTGGTTTAATGTTATATTTTGAGTTATATTTAATCGTAAGATCTTTTTCTTATTCACTATTTTCTCTTATTCGCTTTTGATTGTAATCTCCATTTGTAAATGAAAAGTTAAGCTCTTTGCTCTGATGATCTCAGTTAGTCCTCAATTTCCAAGTTAGAGGACACACGCTCTTTAGAAGCGTTTGGATTCTCTTCCTGCTTATGTTTTCTGTGAATCCTTCAAAACTCCCGCTTTCAAGAAAACACAGGTACATTTATATCCCATTCTCTTGTATTATCTGTAGGCTCGGGAGACATAAAAGCAATGAGTTGCCCTGTAAGACTTTGCGGGAAATAGAACCCTCCACATACTAATAGGAATGCAGTTAATCCCAATAGGTATGCATTTTCTTTTGTAAAGCTCAATAATCTAAAAGCTTTATATTTTCAATGACCAAATTGTAGTATGATCTTCCTAATCAGTTTGTCAAATCGTTGGAACTTCAGAAGTTGAAACTTGTCGAAAAACGCATTTCTGATGACCAGGTTGACATAAGTCTTGTTTAATTGTTTAGTTCTGAATTATAAGAATTGTTATTTATCTTAATACTTATTATTCCCGTTGGAAAGTTTATTTTACTCTGTTTCATTTTCTATAGAGGGCTCCTCTTAGAGATGGGGCCCTTGTGCGTGTTGCAATCTTCTCTTCAAACTAAAGTTTGAGCTTGGTTTTATGATAATAATAATAAAAAAAAGAAATAATAATAATAATAATGATAATAATAAGGAAGCTGAAGCGATGATAATGGGCCATGGTACTACAAGATTACGCCTTCATACCAAGATATATTCAACGAGCCATAGACAGAAATAACATCTCGTCAAAGTGCAGTAAACTTATGGAAAAAGAAGAAGCCATAAACCACATTGCCAGTGAATGTTCAGCAGTTGTTCAGAATTAAAATAAGAAGCGACATGATACAGTGGCTAAAGCTCTCCATTGGACTCTCTGTAGCAAATTAGAAATACAATGCAGCGATAAATGGCACGAACATCAACCTACTCTGGGACTACAGTATAAGGACGGACATTATGATACAACCACATCAACCAGACATCACTCTGGTCAACAAGACAGCGAACTGGATATCACTTTGAGATGAAGCAGTACCGTGGGACTCGAGAGTGGAATATAAGGGGAAAGAAGAAAATAGAAAAGTACCAAGACTTCCGAATTGAATTGAGAAGGCTATGGAATATGCATCTAGAAGTGGTACCAATAAAGCAGTAGGGACCATACCTACAGTAAGTAAAGGACTTGAAAAGGTAGGAGCCGATATAGCCCCAGGACTTTTGCAAAAGAACGTTCTACCTGAAGCAGCACACATAGGGAGGAAAGTGATGTACTCCTAAGGAAGCGGGATGCAACTGGATCCTACACTATTAACCACCAGTCTCTGTAGAACTATGAATAATAATAATAATAATAATAATAATAATAATAATAATAATAATAATAATAATCTCTACTTTGATATATTGGTAGTGTTTTTCAGCGCATTATATTTTATTTTCATACCTCAATACCTCTTAACGTTTTTTGTCCGATGAATTGCATAGAAGGATAATATAGTAGGTATCTCTTACTGTTAATGAAAATACATTTCTTGATGAGAGAGAGAGAGAGAGAGAGAGAGAGAGAGAGAGAGAGAGAGAGATCTTTATCGTTCTGTAAGCGGTATTCCTAGCTACCTGATATGGGCTCATATCCACGTCTCGTTACGTTACCTTCCATCGCAGCTCCACAGCGTTCTCTTATGCAACAGTCACTCAACGCCTTTTCGGATTTTGTCTTTGGAAGGATGTGATGTGCATCACCGATGAGCTGAGCTCTTCGCTTTTGCAGGCCATTTCATGCCAGGTGCGTACCTGTGCAAATTTCATCATCTATAAGTTAGCCAAACTTCACTTAAGCTTGTTAATGTGTACATGCCTCGAATTCATGTTTACAGATTTACATTTATTTCAAACTTGTACTCTGGCACTCACATATTATATATAGTATATATATATATATATATATATATATATATATATATATATATATATATATATATATATATATATATATATATATATATATATATATATATATATCTGTGCATCACGTTTTCCTGTGATTTTTTCGCATATATATATATATGTGTGTGTGTGTTTAATAGTCTGTAGCAATTGGTGGACCTAAAGAAAAAATCAACACTACCGTTACCTTTACACTCATAATGTACTTGCTTACTATAGTCTATTTTATTTAGCTGTGCATATTTGCACTGACTCACAGGGTGCCCTTTTAGCTCGGAAAGGTTCCTGATACCTGATTGGTCGGAAGAATATTTGTCCGAACACCTTCATTGTTCTCAAATAATTACCAAGTAATGTGAATCGAAACTTATTTACTAACCTATATTTCTCCATCAGATATATGTTTTGTCAATAAACAATGTGAAAGAATAAATATATTATAAAGTATCGTCATGGTAAGTCTAAATTTAATAACATAATGCGCCGAAGTCAACGACAGTAGCTTACTTTCGGATGCACGATTTGTAATTTTGTAATTTTTCACATACTTTAACACAAATTGGGATAAACTACACCCAGCATAAGTTAAACATGTTTTTATAAACTTTCTTTGAATACCAGAATTTACCAAAAACATGGAATTAATAAAACACGATATTTGTGAAAACTTGCGGGGAGGTAAAAGAACAGCCTGCAGCGGCCTGGCGGGAAAACACTCCCCTCTGACTTTCATAGACGCAGGTTTTTTTTTTTTTTTTTCGTAATATGGTTCGGTGTATTCCTTTCAGTTTAAATAGTATTGTAATTTCTCTCTTCGTAATATTTTGCTCGGTATTTTCCCATATTCCTGTTCCTCACCTAATATCTATCTATTTTCCCCGATATCCCTTCTTTCATATGAGGGATATCCGCACTACGATTCCTTATTTCTTATCATCTGTGGAAAATGTTGGCTGAAGGGAAGCTTGTGCTAGTCTCATTAAAACAGTGTAGAGGCGGGAATAGAAAAAAAAAATACTATGCTTAATTTCATTTGATATAATGTGAGCTACTGAACAGGTTCACAAAATACGCTATAGGCCTACTTGCTACACAGCATATAATTTATGTTGCTGTTATTATTTACATACTGACGTAAGGGACAAAACATGTTTTACAATTTGCATATGAAGTCAAAATCATAAACAGAAATATAGATCCCATTATTAAGAAAAAAATACTACCTAATTATGTCCACCTTATCTAAATCAAAATGAATTTGTTTACAATGTTGAAAGTCAAAATACACACAATAATACTAATATATACAAAACATATAACAACATTAAATTGTTCTCATATTTATGTAATGGTGGTTAAATAAAAATAACAATAATGAATTAAAGAATGTTATTTATATAATCCCACATAATCAAATGGAACTAGTTTTATTTATACACACATTTCATCTTCACTCATGCTTTCACCAGACTATATTAATGATGAATTGATCAAGCAAATGGTCAAGAGCCGCATCCTTGGCTCGATAGACAGTTTCAATTTTCCTCACATGCCTCATAGCATTTTGCCAGTGCTGTGGGGTTACATGATTAATTGCTTCTTGCGTAATTTTTTCAACATTTTTCAAAGACTGGCTACTATGAAAATTCTCTTTTTTAATTTCTATTTTTACTTGGGCCCAAATTAGTTCTATTGGATTGAACATGCAGTGATAGGGTGGCAATCTTAGTACTCTGTGGCCGGGATTAGCAGCTATTTGATGTATTTCATACATTTCTCTGTCCTTATGAAGCTTGCATATCTTGAGCAGCTCTAGTTTTGTAATAGCAGGGTCATGATCAATCTTATTTGACCCTAACCACTGAAGTATTTGGCACTTTTTGTTGATAATTGTTGGAACTTTGTTTAATATTTTAGAGTGATATGGAGCATTATCCATGATAATTAGGGACTGATTATTTATGTTAGGAAGAAGCTGATTTTCAAAACAAAATTTAAATGTTTTACAATCCATGGAGTCATGGTAATCCCCCTTTGCTCCATTTTTTGACTTGAACATAAGAAACGCTCCATCTATAAAACCATGACTACCCCTAACATGTATCATTATAAACCTTGCTCCTTTCCCAGATTTTAGCTTAGGTCCTACTGTTCCGTCTTCATTTGTCCAACACCGTTCTATGCTAAGATTTTGGTTTACCCAAGTCTCGTCTAGATATACTTCTGGTGTAGGGTTTAGACTTTCTCTGTTTCTTTTTATTTCTCTAAGATATTTATTCCTAGCATTAACAATGTCACTTCTCTCCATTAAGAATTTTCTCCCACTCATAACTTTTCTAAACCTAAATCCCATAATTCTATCTAATTTATATAGAGAACTCCTTGAACCTCTGAAATTTACAGGAGGCTCTTTTATTCTTTCTAACAAGGAGGATATCGTGGGTAGTTCTCCTCTCATAAAAAAAAAAGGATCTCTCTATACATTCCCTGTCACAATTGTCAACCTGATCCACAACTGTAGATGTTCTCTTTTTGGGCTTAGGTGAGCGAAATATACCATCACATAATGTCATATTCAATTGTTTGAGGTGTTGAACCATTCGCATTGAGACGCGGTGTTTGTTAAAACATTGGTCATCGTCTCATACCATCCTCCCTGAGCGATGAACTTGAAGACACTCATAACCATATTCCGGCTTTGACTGGTGAGCTTGGTGCCTCGGGAGTGTTGAGAGTAGGAGTCTGCAGTACTATTGGCAGAGGATGTTGTCATGCTTGCACTGCATGAAGCAAACCCTGTGAATAAAGTCTTACCTTAACATA
>NC_090740.1:31619225-31621725 GCF_036898095.1 Palaemon carinicauda
TCTATGCAGCTAATATTTCTAAATACAAGTTTTATGAATATGTTTCTAGTCGTAGAACAAGAGAGAGAGAGAGAGAGAGAGAGAGAGAGAGAGAGAGAGAGAGAGAGGATCACTTGTCATTTAAGTTGTATCCGTAATGTTCGTATGATATCATCTACTAGGTAAAATCGCCTTTCTTACTGAGTCACTTATCAGGGTGTTTGATGACATTCCTGCACACCCACCCTTTTAACTATTCTCCCCCCCCCCCCCCCGCCCGTACATTCATTGTTTAGCTCATGTCGTCGGATATTGCAACCTAAAGTGTCTAGTTGGAGAGAATTTGTTCGTCTCTCTAGTTCTTATGATTTTGAGTTCATTGTGCTTCTGAGGGAGGATATCTTAACATGGAGAAAGGGTTTACGTATCACTACGATCAGCAAATCTTTACTTGTCAGGGGCACCCATACTAGGTTGGTTTGCTTTGAGCGATCAAATGAAAATCTCCCACCGTCACCAATCCGCACTAGCCAACGTGGTGATGAAAAATCCCCAAACCCAAGACATGAACAAAGACATATCTGAGGCTTTTGTCCTGCAGTGGACTAGAAACGGCTGCTATTGTTTTTGTTATTTTTTTGCTTTTTTTTATTGTACTTAATTTTGTTTGCGTTTGATGTGCCACATTCATTGTCAGTTTATTTTAGAATATTTTGATATCTCCCCTTCACTTTCTCACACAACATTATATTCGATAAATGTCTATGTCTGTTTTTAACAATTCTTGTAGTTGGTCATATCTGTAGGTTTTGTTTTGGCTGTTTTCAGTGTTTGGATTCCACAAGACTAAGTCAACTTTGTCCCGAGTAATCCCTCTTAACCATATCTTCTTTGTCTGTGTGTCTTTATCCTTGGAGAATGCCACCTGCTGTTCCTTTATTGGTCGCAGTCTTACTCTCCTTGTTTCTCAGCCATATGTCCTTAAAATACTTCAAGCGTTACTCTTAAGTTTTTATCTTTTTATATATTTTTGCAGGTAATAAACTTTTGTGTCATTTTTAGATGAATTTGGCAAATTATTCAATGTAATTTATCTCCATTTTTTGTGCAACGCATTTATTATTTATTTATTTTGGGTGGATTTGAAAAGTAATTTTGAATGATTGATATGTTTCTTGACGAATGTGAGAAAAGTTATCCGGTTAGGCTTTGTTAATTTTTCGCTGACTTATTTTGTTTATTTACATAATTATTTACGATTTGAAAAAAAGCATGAAGTTAGATAATATGCAACATTTTTCATGCATGGAATTAAGAAATTAGTTTTCGGCGAATCATAAGCAAATTATTTTAAATGGTTATATAATTAGTTTTGACTTAACGAAGTTATAATCAGTAGAAGCAGCGTATCTGAAAGTCATTAGCTGATAAATGCAGCCAACTAATTCTGCATTTCCTTCTCTTATTTGTCTTTGGTGTTTTCTTATAGGTAGTAGGTTGGCCAGGGCACCAGCCACTCGTTGAAATACTACCGCTAAAGAGTTATGGAGTCCTTTGAGTGGCCGAACGGTATACATAGGATCCTTCTCTCTGGTTACGGTTTACTTTTCTTTTGCCTACACATGCACCGAATAGTCTGGCCTATTCTTTAGATTCTCCTATGTCCTCATACACCTAACAACACTGAGATTGCCAAGCAATTCTTCTTCACCCAAGGGGTTAGCTACTGCACTGTAATTGTTCAGTGGCCACTTTCCTCTTGGTAAGGGTAGAAGAGACTCGTTAACTATGGTACGAAGCTCTTCTAGGAGGACACTCCAAAATCAAACCATTGATCTCTTGTCTTGGTCAGTACCATAGCCTCTGTACCATGGTCTTCCACTGTCTTGGGTTAGAGTTCTCTAGCTTGAGGGTACACTGGGGCACACTGTTCTATCTAATTCCTATTCCTCTTGTTTCGTTAAAGTATTTATAGTTTTTATAGGAAATATTTATTGTGATATTGTTATTGTTCTTAAAATATTTTTTTTTCATGTTTCCTTTCCTCACTGGGCTATTTTCCCTGTTGGGCCCCCTGGACTTATAATATCCTACTTTTCTAACTAGGGTTGTAGCTTAGCAAGTAATAATAATAATAATAATAATAATAATAATAATAATAATAATAATAATATGAACAAGCCCTTTATATGTGATTTCTCGTGTTACTGGGATTTTTCCCATTTGTGTTATCCAATCAGTTGCTACTTGTCTCTCGAGCTGCATTGTACGTCAGTTGTTTATTTTTCATGTTTCGTGTATTTATGTAAGATATGTCATTTATTTGAGGAATATTCTTTCGTTTTTTGGGGGGTGGTTGGCTATGCATTTATTATAGGTTTGTCAGACTATTTACGGTAAGAAAAGTATTTTATTTATTTATCAGTGACTCGTGAATTGGCCGTTTTAGTAACTGTATGCCATTTTACTTCCTATCTTTGGCTGGAGTCAAGAGTAAACCTGGTTTCCTGGTGGAGTCTAG
>NC_090740.1:31626725-31629225 GCF_036898095.1 Palaemon carinicauda
CCAGCTAACTGGAAAATCTAATCAGGTGGTCTCTAATGGGTTTCTAATGACCAGTATCGACCTGAGGTTTTTGGACATTTAACTCAAGGTTCAAGAGAGAGAGAGAGAGAGAGAGAGAGAGAGAGAGAGAGAGAGAGAGAGAGACTAATTTAAGAGAGATCTCAATTTCTGTTAGAGCTGTTATTATGATGATACTAAACGAAATCAAATGAATTGATGCAGGCCTTGAAGGAGTTGATGATGATTTTCTTTTATGGTTTTGCATGTTATTTTCGTTACAATTTTTAGTTGTGATTTGGTTATTATGATGATTATAATGCCACAGTTGTCAAGGTCCCGGAATTCAACAATGATGATTGTGTTGATTACTTATGTTGATGACGATGGTGAAAATGCTACCTTTCATCAACTTATGGCTAAAATTGTTAAAAAAAAAAAAGTGAAATTTTAATTTGAAATAAAAAGGACTTAAATTCAATATAAAAGTTTAAAATGTTCATTAACGGTGAAAATTTATTAGATTTTGAATAAATGTAAAGGTAAAAATATAATAGTAAAACGTACGTTAAAAAAAAAAAAAAAAAATTAAAGATTTAATCATCAAAGTATTTTGGACAGCTCAAGAACACTCCTCATGCGTATTCCAGTTTCTTGAAGGAAAGTCGTTTTCCAGTTTTTAATACTTCCCCCTCCAGCTTTAAAGCAATGGCCATGCCATGATGCCGCCAGGGGAGTCGTTGGCAGTCCTCTGAGGCTACATAGGCTTCGAGGCTACCTGGGAGGTAATGGCTGTGTTGTTTGGGGCTTGAGTGGGGAATGGGGTTAGTGCGTTTACACTACTGCACTGGCGAAGGAAATAACATGATTGGGTTTATGAGGTCAATGGGGAAGCGTCTGGGATTTCCTTTTGGTCGTTTTTCTAGTTGGTCTTTTATTTTATTATTTTACTAATGGTTATCTTAAGTATTATTATTATTATTATTATTATTATTATTATTACGTGAGTAGAATTTCACGTGAAAACCTCAGTGTTTAGTAAGAACTTGAAGAAACTTATTTTGTTAACAATTTTACCTATAAGCGATTCATTGCACAGCAAGATAAATTTTTCGATCGAAAATTAAAAAGCATTACCCAAATACTTACTCGTGCCAGTTAAACTTATTACAATTAACAGGGCTGAGGTTATCGAGCTGTAGCTCATTCTGAAGGTAAAATTGTTTATTGCCCTGGAAAGTAAAACTTCGAAAGAAAAAAGTTGACTTCATTAACGGATGGTACGTCGCCGTTTCTTTTTCATGTATGACCTTTACATTTTTTTTTCAATCAGACTATTAGTAATTTTTTATTAGTATATACTTTTTTTAATTAAACTTAGAATGTATTAGATTGATTACTTTTTCAAATAATCATTAGGGTATATTTTATTTTGCAAAAATAATTGAATAATACTCTCACAAGGTGATGTACCTTGGATGACCTTTTATGAAATTATTTTTCAAAAATAATGTGTAGCCTGAACAGTTTTTGAATGATTAATTGTCGCCATTTCTTTTTCCTATATGACCCTTACATATTTTTTTTTTCAGTCAGACTATTAGTAATTTTTTATTGGAATATACTTTTTTAATTAAACTTAGAATCTATTAGATTGATTACTTTTTCAAATCATTATCAGAGTATATTTTATTTTGCAAAAATAATTGAATAATACTCTCACAAGGTGATGCACCTTGGATGACCTTTTATCAAATTATTTTTCAAAAATAATATGTAGCCTGAACAGGTTTTGAATGAGTAATTGTCACCTTTTTTCTAATTTATAGCAAAAATAGATTTTCTCCCAAAACGGACGAACTTTGCAACGTGAGTTTACAGTATATGTGCTAATCATTTATTTCTCTTTGTATACCTTGCGCTTGATTGTTTTGCGTAACTTTCTCTCTCTCTCTCTCTCTCTCTCTCTCTCTCTCTCTCTCTATATATATATATATATATATATATATAAATATATATATATATAAATATATGTATGTATATATGTGTGTATAATTATGAGTTTGTATATAATAGGGTATATATGTATATATATATATACATACATATATATATATATATATATATGTGTGTGTGTGTGTGTGTGTGTGTGCGCGCGTGCGTGTGTGTGTGTGTGTGTATGTTAAACTTCACTTCCAATCTGCTTTTCTTATAAGGTCAGAGAAACCAAAATTGTCTAGGGCAATATTAAAATTTCCACTCTGGATTTTAGTCAGCTTTGAATATAGCTTTTGTTTAGTTCATCAGTCGAAAGTCGATGACGTTATTTATGATTGTTAATTAGGGTAGTTTTGCTTGTAGTGCTATACATAACTGGTGATCCTATTGATTTCCTGTACGGTGGCTCTTGTTTATTGTTATTAGACTTCGTTAATTATTTTGATACTATATTTTCTTACATGTTTCATTACTTACCACTAATTAGTTTTGCCTTTTTTTGATA
>NC_090740.1:31631725-31641725 GCF_036898095.1 Palaemon carinicauda
CAAACTGCAAATCTGCGAATCAGATTTTCAGCATCGTATCTTTGAAGGTCACCCTTTGACAGATCGAAATCTCCCCGTGTGTTACATCAAATGTAAAATTAATATCTTTGGTAAAAGATTATGGTTTCTGGGCCACGGTACAACTGGTGAGTTGGATTCGGTCTCAAGTGTTTTTGCCTTATGACGAATTTCATATTTCCGATTGTTCGACTCCAATTTATCAAATGTATATTAAGTCTTGAGTTTAATGTTTGAAGCGAAACATTTGAATGTTTCCTGTATTTGATAACATTTGGAGACTCGAGCAAGGTAATGTATGCTTCCAAAATGCATTTAATTTTAATCCATATTGCTTAGTATTGAATAACGTAATTATACTGTAGTAGTTTCATGTGAATCCCATTATGTTTATGTCTGAGAGAGTAAGTTTGAAAGCGCCCGGGGTTACTTCGTAGATATAGAAGGAACCATTTTTTATGTATGGCTGAAGATTTTTTAACGTTATCTCTCTCTCTCTCTCTCTCTCTCTCTCTCTCTCTCTCTCTCTCTCTCATAAATGTTGTTTAGATGTCTCATCAAGTAAACCTAAATCTTGACGTAAACATATAATGAGCTTACATCTATGTTTTGAGAGAGAGAGAGAGAGAGGAGAGAGAGAGAGAGAGAGAGAGATAGAGAGAGAAGACGACAAAAACAAAATACCAAGGCTCTGGAAGGGAGTCAGGTATTGAGGTGTGGTGGCCAGCGGCACAGATGGGAGGGGTAGATTAGTGGGTGGGTGGGCGGGCGGGTGGGTGAGAGCCTCGACTGGATAAATGGGTGTGTAGAGCGACCATGATAATCACTGGAAGGAGTGCAGCAATAGGACGAACTTACCCAAGGGAGGAGGATCATGTTAGAGAGGAGGAAGAGAATTTTTGAAGGAAAAGATGAATGTTGATAAAAAGGGGGAAAAGAATTTGATGAAAATGGAAAGCGAAAATCAAATTGGTTGGGGAAGAGATATTTTGAGATAAATATTACGGGAAAGCAAAGGGAAATGTGTAAAAAAAATTTATAAATGATACTAAAGATTGTGACTTGGAAAGATTAAGCAAATAGATATGAAAGAAGTGACGATTGATTTATTTTTTGGAAGAAAAGTATGTATGAAATCATTTGAATAAGGTTATACGGATGAAATAATTTTAGGTAACATATGAACGTTAGCTGAAACGATTAAATAAAAAAGGAGAGATAAAGAAAGTTTAATTAAGAGCTTACAGGGGAAATATACTAAAAGGATTAATTGATGAGAGAATATGTTTCTACTTATCAGGACTAAAGTTTACCGGGCGAAGCACGTTAGAAAAGAATATTCAGCTGTTTTTTTTCTGGATATATTTGTGCCAATTAGAAAATACAAAAGATATATTATGTGATGTATAAGAAATAATGTCTACAGAAAATACCGTAAAAGTGATCAGAAAGAATAGGTGAAGGTATGAAAGGAAGACAGGTTATAGCCCCAGTAAAAAACCCGAGAGAGAGAGAGAGAGAGAGAGAGAGAGAGAGAGGAGAGAGACCTGTGCAGATCAGACTAACACAAGCGCGTACCTGATGAACGATATATTTCATCCAACCTCGAAAAAAAAGGATTAGGAAAATAAAGGAAGAATTTCCATAGGTGTACCTTTTTTTGCTTTTCTATCTGGTCTCGGGACGAACATCGCCATAAATCGGATTAGTTTCTTCGTTATCTCCGATTATCCCGAGAATGTTATAGAGACAACATCCAGATCTTACGCAATGGCCGCCCTCCACCGGTAGGTCTGGTTGCTACAACGATTTCTAAGTTCTGTCAGGTGCGCATCGTGCCCACATACCCCGGCGACGACCTTAATTAAATAGTTTCAATGATAAATATAAAATTAATCATCTTATGAAGTGGGTTTAAGTGATTCAGAATGTGAAATCGTTCCTTCAAAATATTGTTAGAGATTTGTTCCAAAAGAATTTCAACTCCAACCGTGTAAGGATTTATTTTCTTTGACAAATGATATCCGGGATTATCTCGGGTAACCCCTTTCACGTCTGACAGACCATTCACCCTTGGTGGATAACCCATTCTCTCTCTCTCTCTCTCTCTCTCTCTCTCTCTCTCTCTCTCTCTCTCTCTCTCCTTGGTGAGAAACAATGAAAAAGAGCTACCTAATATGATGAATGTATTCAATTTAAAAAATTACAAAATATGTGTAAAGTACCCAAATGAGTAAATTGTACCTAGTAATCAAAATTATCATGTCTTCTTACGCCTATTGACGCAACGGGCGTCGAGTAGATTTCGCCAGTCGTCTCTATCTTCAACTTTTAATTCAATACTTCTCCATTCATCATCTCCCACTTCACGTTTCATAATTCTTAACCATGTAGGCCTGTGTCTTCCAACTCTTCTAGTCCCTTGCGGAGGCCAGTTAAAAGTTTGGTTAATTAAGCTCTCTTGAGGAGTGCAAAGGGCATGCCCAAGCTATCCCCATCTACCCCTCACCGTGATCTCATACACATATGACACTCGATTAATCCTTCTTATAATTTTATTTCTAATCCTGTCCAAAATGTACCTAGGAGAAATTATAACTGGACTAAATATACCAAATAACATAAATTTACTTAGCAGATAAATATAGTCAACGGAGTGAATGTACTCAGATAACATAAACTGTGGATAGATTGCACATAAGAGACAAAATGCACCAAATATGCAAAATGTAGCCTTTGTGATAACTATGTGCATTTATACTTTAGGTATTTTATGTTTATTTCGAACATTTTGTCAGGTAAGCATATTTTGTTTGCTGTGTGATTTCTTTAATGCTTTAATTTCGTTCATTTGGTACATTTTGTTTGTTTGGTGTATCTCGTTCATTAGTTCCATTCTGTTTGTTGCGTGCATTTTGTCCATTAGGAATTAAATTTTGTTACATTTCATCCATTAGGTACATTTTGTTGGTTTGGTGTATCTCGTCCAATAAGTAAATTTTGTTTTTGTGTGTATTTTGTCCAATTAAGTAAATTCTGTTTGTTGGGTACATTTAGTTTAATATGTACATTTTGTTTGTTAGGCACATTTTGTTTGCTTGGTACATTTTATTTGCCGTGTGTATTTTGGATCACAAAGGAATTTTTTTCTGTTGTGTTTCTCAATAGGGACCGATCCCCAAAAATGGAGATAGAGACTTAATTCATTACTCCATAGGTTGAAAATTATTTACCTACTCACCAGTATCACCGACTTTCCACTCTGTTTCTGATATATTAGCAGTTGCATAGTAGGTATTGTGCCTTGCTTTCTGAATACCTTACTTACGTTCACATAGTAACGTCATTTACAGATGGCTTTACTATACGCTTTTGCAAAAATCTTTCTGAACCTTTTTTCCCGATTTCTAAAATAAGTGTATTCAAGGCACATTTTTACAGGATGCCAATTCCACTTGATGCTTTTCTATATGACGTGATTGAATTTACGTTTCCTTAAAAGTAATTTGGCCACCCTTCAAAGCATGAAATTTGAGAAAGATTTTCCCAACGTCAATTAAGCGAAAGAAATTGCGGCATGATTTTATCATTTAGTCTGTGTTAGAGGAAGTTTTTCTTTTTTCCCACTTTTATCAGTTATAGGATGACGTGCTAAGAATCTAACTAACGGCTGTCTTGTCTCCCTGTTTTTTCCTTCTGCCGAATTGAAGTGCATGTTCGCGTAACGAGATCATCATTCGCCAGCTTGAATCGACTTGAGGAGAATCGCCTCCCGTGGGAAACTGTGGTTTTCCTTAAGGTTTTCAATTGACTTGCTCTCATTATTTTCGAATGATTTTCTTTAAGCTTGGTTGATTGGAAACACCTAATTTGGCGGTGTCTTGTCATATTTCAAGTGTTCGGGCTATTACTTATTTTGGCGTTAGACCTCATCGCTTTTTATTTTCCTTCTTTTTCTTGTTTTTACTGAGTTTGGGGTAAATGCAACTGTAGTATTTAATATATTTCGTGTTGTACTATTCGCGTATATGATTTTACAAAAATGTCATATTTTAGTTGAAAAGTCCACTTTTGTTTTGCATCTCAGTCTAGCCTTTTAGATTTTATTTTTTTCTTCATTTTTTTGTCTTTAAAATTACCATCTGATGGTGATAATTGATTTTAGCTTAATTCAAAGGAAATCCAACAATGTTTTCAGTGACTTTTCCCATAGATTCCGAAAATGTAAGAGCATTTTATATTGAACTGATATATCAATACTCCTCAGCTTGGGTAAAGAAAAGATGGAGTAAGCTACATTTCCTCTGAGGCTTTCTTTCGCGTTGGCCAAAAAGACAACCGAAATCCGGTAGTCCATCTTTGACAGATCTACCGTTACTTTCTTGGTAGGTGACATGCGATGATCATTCTCCCCAGTCATGCTCTTATTTTTTCCCCTTTTGCTTCTTCTTCAGTCCGGCATATCATTCCCTTGGATTGTTGTAACTGTAAAGGTCACGTGACCGAGAAATTTCCTTGCATTATGACCTTTATTGTACTTACCTTACGTCCAAAGTATTGAATGTAAGAAAAAACAGTTGTAAATAATCTGTGTAAATTTCCTACTTGGTTAGTATTATTTTGAATTTATTGGAAGGCGCTGACCGGAGAATTGAAATAAATGTAGATTTATAGCCTGACATTTTTGCATTCAACTATGCATTTGACATATTATAAGACATGGAGTTTAGTGAAAAACCAGATGGAATAAGCTTGATCAAAATATCTATTTCTCTCTTATTCATAAATGTATTTATCATAATTAGACACGTGTATGAGTGTTTTTTTTAAATATTTTTTTATACTCAGACACTGCCGTATGAACTCTCTCTCTCTCTCTCTCTCTCTCTCTCTCTCTCTCTCTCTCAAAATTATATATATATATATTTTATGTGTATATACATATGTATATATATATATATATATATATATCTATATATATATATATAGATATATATATATATATATATATTTACGCACACACGCACACACATACACACACACACACACACACATATATATATATATATATATATAAGATACTGCCATCAAGTTGTTTTTCCAACAAGGGTTGGTTAAAGAAAGAAACAGCAAAATGTATACTCATTTCCCATATTGGAAATGTTAAGGACGTGTTAGCTTTTCGGTTACAGGTTAATGGTTATGGGATCAGGTTGCTAGCCCCGGCCCTGCTACTTACTCGTACATGTTCAAGAGGTTTATGTGCCGACGGAGTCTTATCATTTTTTATTAGTCATCCATAATGAAGTGTAATGACAATACAAAGTGGCTTAATATAGATTAACTTCAAATAAAATGACTTCTAAAATTATAATTTTAATGAAAGAATCGAGGATGAACAGCTGTAGGCTAAGTAGAGTACCTTCTCAGTATAAAATGCCACATCCTGTACTCTGTGTCAGGGTCAACAAAATGCATAAGTATTATTTTGGACCTTGCCTTATGCGACCAAGTCAGTTGAAGTCTGTGGTTAATTACTACGGTAGTGTTAATAAAAAATTACGGCGTGGACAATGCCAATGACAGGGCTAAAACATCAGTGTCAAGGTGTTGGATTCTCTAGAAAATGAAATATTTCCAAAGTAATGGATGATCCATTTCATTTTACCTCAAGGCCAACCGTTTCTTTACCCTGTATGTTACCTGGAAATAAAAGAATACCACAATCCCGTCCGCCTTGCGCGAAAAACATCATAGGGGCGTAAGCATGACTTTTCATACTCTTTACCTTGCTATTGTACCAACCGTGTGTCACACGATCGTACATAGTAACGACATTTCTCTTTTTTTGTATATATTATCCTTTGTATCTTCGCTCTCCCCTCGCACTGACAGCGACCTGAATCAACATGTCTGTTTTTCTTACCGTTAACTGTTAACAGAACCGGTTGTCGGTTGAGCATGAAACTGCCTGTTATATTTTAGGACCTTCTTGTCCGGAATTGATGTATATATAAACTGATGTTCTGTAATAGATTTACTCAGTTGCTTTCATCTTGCCTTTCGAGTTACAGCCTCTCTCTGCCCGTCACACTATTCTATGGCCACAAACAGACAAAGCATCTGTACACACACACGGGTATATATATATATATATATATATATGTTTGTTTGTACGTATGTATGTATGTATGTATGTATGTATGTATGTATGTATGTGTTTCCGCTCATCTTTTCTCCTTATTCAAAAAGGCTGTCGCAAGATATTTATCAAGAGGAACTCGACAACGATTTCTTATTGACAGGGCTCACAACCAAACCCCTTAAACCTAACAATCTACGCCATGTGCATCCCGTGTAAGGAAAGGGCTTCTATCTCTTTCGGGACCTTTTCCATGGAGTCCCTAAAACCTCACCACATAGAGTGGGTCATCAAGTTCACGCGTTGGCCTTTAGGAAGGGAACCTCCGGGCAGGGAACTCGCTGGCGACAGATTCAAGTTGCCATAGTTCGAGGAGACCAGATCACCAAAGCCCGGATGGCGAGTTGGTGTAATGCTTCGGTTCTAGTTTCTGTTTCTTAGCTTCAGGAATGAAAGGCAGCCTGAATTTCGTCAATTAAATTTCTTATTCCAGATCTAAATGTTAATCTCTGGCACCGTCGTTCAATTAGTTCGTTATGTATGTTGCATGAGATTTTTTCGTAATTGTGAGTATCCTTTACATTCAGATCTTCCCGGACAGTTCCATCCTGTTCGTAATACTAGGTATGCAGTTAATTCTAATAGTCAGGCCTTCTCCATCCACTCAGTACTCTGGAAGTTTTATTCCAGGTGTGACCAAGTTGTGGAATGATCTGCCTAATCGGGAACTTGAATCAGTAGAACTTCAAAAGTTCAAACTCACAGCAAATGTTTTTAAGTTGAACTGGCTTACATAAGTCCTTTTATAGTTTATATATCAAATATCTGTTTTAATGTTGTTAATGTCTTTAAAATATTTTATTTCAATTTTTCATAACTTCTTCTATCGTTTATATATTTCCTTATTTCCTTTCCTCACTGGGCTATTTTTCCCTGTTGGAGGCCTTGGGCTAATAGCATCTTGCTTTTCCAACTAGGGTTGTAGCTTAGCTAGTAATAATAGTAATAATAATAATAATGATAACTGTATATTGCTATTGCTATGAGTATGTTGATGAAATTGCAGTCACGCTTGTTTATCATAAAAGAGTTAGTCTCTGGATATGTAAATGAATAAAAATCTTACGATTACCGTTGTGGGGATGTTCAAAGGATATCATCAGAATTTGTTGTTAATGTTAATTCCCTTCATGATTAACCATTGTTAGGTCCTCTCTGATTTGTGCATGTGAATATACTCCTGATGTCTTAGGAGCCCTTAAAAAACAAAGTAGTCTTTACTATGATAAGCATGTTCATTCTCTCATGGGTTTTGCTTAGAATCTCCAGTCATTTGCAGATGAAAAACTCCTATTTTTGGCTTTACACTTCCAAAGGGTATTACACAAATATTCACCCTCCCGCACATATATTTATATATACTGTATATATGTGTGAATATATATATATATATATATATATATATATATATATATATATATATATAATACAGTATATACGTGAGAGCGATGGAAGGTGCCATCACCATCATCTCATCAGCATCAACTGTAATTGTCCACTACAGGACAAATGCCTCAGATATATATATATATATATATATATATATAAGAGAGAGAGAGAGAGAGAGAGAGAGAGAGAGAGAGAGAAGGGGGGAATCCTCTTTGATTCTTAATTCAAAGGTTTTAACGCTCAAGGATTACAACTTGTAATGAGCCAAGTAGATTTTTTCTCATCAAAAATTATTAGTACTGCGCTTTCTTTAATCCTATCATTTAATTTTTCCGTTCATTGTACTTTTTAGTATAATTGAAATCGTACTAGAATGCGTTATTTGTACAATACATTCATAAATACTCTTGCTTAGTTTTGAAAATGATTTGAACTCTTTGAATATACTTACATTATCTGCTACTTCTGCCAAGTTTCCAAGACTTCAACTTAAAGGGTAAAATTGACATTGCAGGCTCTCATACTTGTATAGTTAGATATCGACTAGTGAATGACTAGTTGTGTGTAGTAAGCCCCTAACACCCATTCCGTGGCGTTCACCCGGAAAAAATACCACTCTTCCATCGTCATTATCAACTATTGTGTTTTCTACCATTTAAGGGCGTGTGCCTCCTGGCGTTGCGAGTTCATATGCCGTAATGGAGCCCATTTGCTTGGCAAGGCTATGAAAGGCGCCGGTTTATCACCCGTAAATTCAAAAGGTGAAATTATTTTCCCATTTTACACTGGTTGGAGACCATGTTCCTGAAAGCAGAAACGTTTTGTTAAGTTTATGCTCTGTCTCCCTTTGTGTGACTATTGTTGTTGTGCCCGTGCGCTTCTTGCCTCATCTAGTATGACTTGGTTTTTTTTTTTATGTTTTGTATGTTGAAGGAAATTTATAGAGTGAAAAGGCAACTGAATAGAAACAGGTAAAAAAAAACACATAAAGTTAAAAGGCTTTTAAAATTTTATTCTGTTGTATTTTATGTACGAGTTGTTTTAAATACATTCTCTCTCTCTCTCTCTCTCTCTCTCTCTCTCTCTCTCTCTCTCTCTCTCTCTCTCTCTCTCTCTCTCTCTCTCTCTCCTATAGTGGTTGTGAGTATATTACTGTATAATTTCAGATAATAGGAAGTAATTAGCAGAGTGACAATGTGAATATAGTAATTACGATATTGTAGGAGCTAGCATTGAAGAAAAGCATACAGCATTAGATTTTCCTTTTCTCTGCATGGTTTGACCAACTTGGTCTGTGTACACTTCATGTTTGTTTCCTTCTAGCCCATTCATAAAATATTGTTCGTCTTTAGGAAATATACGTTTGGGAGTCTTTTGTACTATGTGTAGTACTTTCCTTTTGTTCTTAAAGCTGATCACCAACCAGTGACATTTTCTTTTCATTGTTCTCTCTGTTAAAGTAGTGACCAAGAGTTCTACGAAGATGTGGTAATGTCCTTGATTCGTTTGCAGACTGGAATTCAAGTCCCGTTCAAACTCGTTAGTTCCTTTGGTCGCTGCAATCTCACCATCCTTGTGAGCTAAGGATGGTGGGTTCGGGGAGCCTCTATGTCTACATGGTGACTCATCAGCAACCATTGCCTGGCCCTCCCTGGTCCTAGCTTGGATTGAGAGGAGCCTTGGGCGCTGAGCTGTCCCTTGCTTCTGCCATTCATGAGTGGCCTTCATACCTTTAAAAGTGACGTACCTTTTGCCACCACTTTTGCTTTGTGTAGAGTGAATCTCTTTGCAAGTACATTTTGTCGTCTTTTTTTATTATCGTTGCCATTAAAGGAGTCTTTCTTTATCTAACAGAAGCTATGCACTTTCTAGAGGGAGTTTCTTCTGGTTGGATTCATTTTTATCTAACATCGTTTATTAGTCCCTACATTGTATTTACATAAATGCGTAAGATCGCTCAATTATTATGATTCTGTGGAATATATTGACATATTTCGGCCATTGATATTCTTCGTAGAAAGTGATGTTGGAGAATTTCCTGCAGCTTTGAATTCGAGGTCAGACCTTTTTCTTTAAGAATTGGTGAATGAAATCTGTGTCTCTTCTATGAGTATATAAAAGATGATTGTAACTATATCTATTTACCGTGGCCTAAAATTATGATAACAGATTATTTCATATTTTTATCATTTAAAATAGATATTAGCTTATAACAATTTAAACCCAGATTTGCCAGATTAATTTTAAGTCTACTCGACACATCTTATGGTGCAAAGAGAGGTAAAATGACATTTCAAGCATAATGCAATTTACTAATTATATTAGTCAGATCCATCTCGAGGAAGTTTACACAGCACAGTTTTACGTATGTCTATATGTATGAAACTTTGT
>NC_090740.1:31646725-31664225 GCF_036898095.1 Palaemon carinicauda
TATTTTATTGTTATTTTTGTCATATTATTGTATGGTATTTACGATTATTTGAACGGATTTACTCCCTGTAAGTGTATACGTTCATCAGCAGTACTGTTTACTATAACTGATATTCTATTGCACAGTTCAGAAGATATCTCCTCATTATAGTTTAAGTTTGTTATTTTTTTTTTTACGTTAGCTGAGGTCACGTCCTACTTAATTTGCGATAAGTATTTTTTCTTAAAAAATAACACAAATGTTAACCATATTTCTATTTGCAGGTACATGACCCGGCTTCTGAAGTGCACATTGAGCAAAGGTGAAGTATTTAAACCCTACAGAGTTCAGCCTCGTAATTCCCTTCTGGGGAAACTTTAAAACGATGTAAAAATGATCTGATGGATCATATGGTATGCTGGTCATGTATCCTTCTGTTATGCTAGAGAGAGAGAGAGAGAGAGAGAGATTCGGTTTCTAATTTTGTCATATATTATTAAATATATTTAACATATGTTTGCTGTTTTTTCATGAATGATTTAATTTATTCATTTACCGGGCCTGAAAAACAAGAACAAGCACGAAAGAGGCAACTCTGCTTCCTCTTGTTTTCTTTCTATAAAGAAAACAAGAGGAAGGATGGTTAACCTCGCCAACTCTGGAGCGGAAGCGCTGCAAGTAATATTCAGAGGCAAATAGGATTGCAGGTAGCAATTTCCCACACGAACCTCGTGTTGCAGTTTCTTGCACGATGAGGCGCTAACCAAGCACAAACACGGCGGAACAGCCATTTTAATTGTAGTGGGAAATCATAAATATAAATAAATTGGCAGTTTAATTTTGAGGTCAGATATGAGAATAGATGTTCAAAGGGTTAAATGGATTTTACATATTGCTACATAAAGAAATATACTTGTTACATGTTCCACGTCTCTCTCTCTCTCTCTCTCTCTCTCTCTCTCTCTCTCTCTCTCTCTCTCCCCTTAATTGTAGTGGACAATCATAAGCATAAATTAGCAGTACAATTTTGAGGTCAGTTATGAGAATAGATGTTCAAATGGTTTAGTAGATTTTATATATTGCTACATAAAGAAGTACACTTGTTACATGTTCCACGTCTCTCTCTCTCTCTCTCTCTCTCTCTCTCTCTCTCTCTCTCTCTCACACACACACACAGAAAGCAGTAATTCATACCTTCTTTATTCATTTATAAGCAGCCATTTCAAATTTCTGACCTGGTTAACGCAGGAAGAATGAACCCAATCGAAAAATAAAGGCAAAATAGAGCATTCAAGAGGTCCGATCTTCCTGTGATCCGAAGACAAGAGTTTCTTGAATCTCTTCCGTTGGCCCACTTAGATCACCCATTGAATAGAGCATTGTTACACTCTTTCCTTCTTTTTTTTTTTTGTGTTTCTTTTGTATTTTGGAAAGTTTCTTTGCTGGAAGTTTATTTTCGGCATGATGTAAATTTATGGGTTGGGTATCAGTCCGAACAATTATATTAGGAAATATATACAGATGCATACATATACTAACTGTGTATGTATATATATATATATATATATATATATATATATATATATATACAGTATATATGCATATATATATGTATATATATATATATATATATATATATATATATATATATATATACACTAATCTATATAATCATGAATCATTACCTTGCTAGCGCTATTTGCTTGTGAGTGAACACTGATATGGTTATATGATAATGTTACACAATTTTCTTTTCTGTATTGATGAGTTTGTGAGAATTATTTGTTACTGACACATACCTATAAGTTTTTCTTGATCAGTCTTATAAAGTTTGTGAACTGAATGATTGCCTAAATCAATTATCAAACATTTTATTCCAGTGGTCACTGCCTAGCTATTAATATTTTTGAGCATCGAATTCTTAGAATATTAGTGTCCCTGTCTTGCCTTTAGTTTTTGTTTTGTATTTTTAGATATATCATTCTAGTAGCATTGTGTTACTTGATTTTTTATTTCCGTTTCATTATTTTTCTAATAGTATAGATATATATATATATATATATATATATATATATATATATATATATTTATGTATATATATATATATATATATATATACACACATATATATATATATATATATATATATATATATATATATATATATATATATATATATATATATATATATATATATAATGTGTGTATGTATATATATATATGTGTGTATGTATACATGTATATATGTATATATATATATATATATATATATATATATATATATATTTATATATATGTGTGTGTATGTGTTTGTATTGTTATGTTTTTTCTGATAATTTGGTATCCGATGTATTTTGATATACATTATATGAATACGTTATGCACAAATCGATGCATAACAAGAACACAATAATTTGACCGTGGCTGACATTCAGTTCTGTTCTTTGTTTGCTTTTACAGTGAAACACAAGAAGGAAATTATTTATACTTTAAATTCGCTGTAAGTTGATTCCGCTTTATTTCCCTGTTTGTTTGGTTTCTTCCTAACAAAAACAAACATTATCATGAAGTTTCATTTGTATCTGGCAAAATATTTTATTCTTCTTTTCATGGCTTTCATCACACGGCATTGAACATTTGCTTGTAAAAGCTGCTGTTCATTTATGTAATGTATAGTTAGATTTCGGCCCTTTTCATTCTCCGGTTTTACCTAATCATCTTGAGCACAAGCGCTTTAATATGGTCACTAGTTCGCTTAGTAAAAGTGATTCTTAGTACCAAAGTTCCTTGCGTTATGCACTAATAAATTATGGGAGGTGATCCGTTATGTATTAATTCGTAGCCTAATTGGCAACTATTGTACGGGGATGTGCTGAAGCAATTCACTAGCTGGTCACTCGGTGTCTGACCTCAACAACTACTGGCTATTTTATTTCGATTTTTTTTTTTCATTGGTTCTTGCATAGGCGATTTTACCCAAATTGATCGTCAAACCTGATCTTATGTAAGGGCTTTGAATTTTGGAGTAACTTCAAGATTTGATTTGGAATATTGAAAAGGCCAAAGCTTTTGACAAAATTCATAAGGGTGAATTTTGGGCGGGTGGATAACCATTTGGTTGAAACATATATATATATATATATATATATATATATATATATATATATATATATATATATATATATATATATATCTATATATATACACAGTATATATATATATATATATATATATATATATATATATATATATATATATATATATATACAGTATATATATATATATATATATATATATATATATATATATATATATATATATATATATATATATATATAAACGTTCATTCAGGACTACTATAATAGAGGACATAAATGGTAGCTCGTCTAGGTTAGATGTCTTATGCCCGAAGGGGAACATGATTATTCGCTTCTTTATAATGATTTTCTTCTTTACAGGTCTTAGATATAGCTTAGCGTGAAAAGCTTAATGTGAAAATTTGAAGAGGAATTTTCTTTTTTGAATATATTGGCCTTTCAAGCCCTGGTATTGATTAGAAAATAAACAATAAACAACGATGTTTAGCTTCAAAGTGCTTTGTTTGTAAATGCTATATTTCATACTTAGAAAAGTATTATATAATTCTAAAGAATTGCCCTAAAATGTTTTCCTAAACTTTGTAGCTATGAAAATAATAGTCAAGTTTCAAGAATTCTAGATGAAAAGGAATTCATGATTATGCAAATTATGAAATCATACAAATGTTGTCTATTTCAAAATACAATATATATATATATATATATATATATATATATATATATATATATATATATATATAAATGCATTTGTTTATTGAACTACACGAGTTGAATGGAAATAAACGAACTACAGTAAGTGAAGGTATAAATAAGTAAAGTGTTGAACGGTCTAACATTAGTATGGTAAGACATTAAAGTAGGCCTACTTTCGGTTCCTATTGTTGCTTGTGAATTGTACGCATTGATGGGAAACGAAGCTAAATATATATTTCTCTCTCTCTCTCTCTCTCTCTCTCTCTCTCTCTCTCTCTCTCTCTCTCTCTCTCTCTCTCTCTCTCTCTCAACAAAGGAGGAGTAGAACCATTTGGTAGGTATTTTCCGCCTAAAGACAAAAGTATGGGAAATATAAATTATTATTCAGATGTTAATAAAACATTGAGTGAAATTATATTAGTCCATGGGCCAGAAAGTGAAACCCTCCCCCCCCCCCCCTAGGGAATTTTCACGACCCCCCTAGTTTTCTTCCTTATGGTGTCCTTTATGCATATCCGGGTGTTTCCAAACACATAAATGTGGCAAAAAGGCAAAATTGTCACTTTTTGTACAAACCGCACGCCAAATTTTCACATTTTCCGCCGCACTGACTTTGTGTCGCTTTATTGGCTCTAACTTCCTTGATATCCAATCTAAGTGAACATTTTTGGTACCAACATAATGCCAAGATCAAGAGCTACATTATGGTATATAATTAAGTCCATAATTAATGATTATTACGTATTCCAGGGCCATTATTGTACCCCCTACCCTTAATTTTTTTTCGAAAATGGGCACGTGTAACTAGTTGCTACTGATACTGATGATATTGTTGAGGCATTTGGTTACATTTCTGTATTTGATTTTGTACATAATCTTATTTAGAATATTGCATATCAGTTTCGTTCACTAATTTCCCAAAATATGTGAATTAAGTGACAATAATCAATTGATTGTATAATGGCCACATATTTTTATTGATACCTACTTTGTAGGGAACGCTTCTTAATAACTTCTGTAAATCGTGACATATCTGCATTAATTTGGTGCTAATCAAATGCTTGGAGCATATACAACTAAGCTTGATGATGTAAAGTTAATCTGTTACTGAAATCCATTACCTAAATTGCTGTTACCTATCCCCCACTCCTTAAAAATAGTTCAAATTTCAATTGACGGAACTTTGTTCTACCCTCATCTTCCCTATCATCTCTACTTTCTGGTACCAAATGGCAACAAAACAATTTATCTTTATGATTTATTATAAAAAAGAGTATTTTACTAACATTTAAAGAAGGAGATGCTTTGAAGAGAAGTATACTGCTTGGACATTATTCACTGTAGAGTGGGCACCACATACTTATATCATGAATATGCATGCACAAACATAGTAAATATGACTAAAACTATAAATGTAGGACACTACCTATTGCAGTGTGTCTGACTTTCATATCTGACAGATGTCATTCACTGAGAGAACCAAGAAAATCATTGATTAACAGTAGAATAAGATAAATGTAACCAATATAAATGTCATTTATAACTTAAACTGACAACTAATACCAACAAGTAAATGGTGAAGAGCTTGGAAGTCTACATCAATGTTTGAAATCTGCGAAGTTGTGTTCATATAAATATCATTATATGTGGGGTATGATGGCCTAGTTAGTCTCTCTTGGCACTGGCAACAGACAACTACAGAAAAGAACTAGCTTGACAATTTACACATTGCATTCATGATTCTTCATCATAAATGTTGTCGGCTAGGTTATTAATATCAATATCCTCTGTATCCAAATCATCATCGCTGTCAGCTTCTCTGTCTAGCATGATATCAATGAGTTCCTGTGGCAGTATATCACCTTTGACCCAGTCAGTCTGCAGCTGTCCTGAGTCATCAAGTTTCCAGCCTTTGCCTACTGGACTTGGTATATCTGGATATGGCACACTGGACTTATTCCAAACATATGCTTGGTTGTTGCATCTGAGGATATGCATGTGCAGTGATGACCTGCATGGTAGGAGCAAGCTCAGATCAATGCCATCACAACTGGACAAAGTTTGGCCTTTCTTGAGCTGGAATTTTTATCTAAACATATCATAGAGCAGTTTGTTTATGTCTTTGTAGTTGGCCTTTCCATACTTACAGCAGACAAACTGTTCAAGTTCACTGAATGTTTCTTCAGAAAGTTCAGCAGTGGTTGCTAGAGAGATTAATGCTGAATGGTATTCAGGATGGGCATCAAGTGTCTTCTTTGGTGTAAGTTTACCTTGGCGAACGAAGGCACTTGTCGTATCGCATCCTGTGAATGCATGAAAAGAGTACATGAGTTTACAGTAATCTGTACCATGTTTGCTAATAACAGCTCTCACATCAATTAGTCTTCTCTTGTTTGAAACGCCAGTATCAAATAACACAGACGGGTCAATATCTTGAGAAAACTTCAACAGCAATAAGAAGACATCAGTATCTGGTGAACGGACTACAATCACCTTTTCTGCACAAAATGATTTGGCAGCATGGATGCAATGCAGAATGATCCGAGTATCTGCTTCCTCCTGTGAAGAAAATAGGTCCTTCGCCTGCGTGGTCTGAACAGTTAATCCATCCTCACTTGTAAGGAGAGTGCATTCGTCCTTATACACAAAATATACATTAATTTGTAAACTCTTATTGCACGGTTGTAATGTTTGCCCCTCAACATTTGATCAATCGATCCACTTGCACATACACCAGCCTCAATAATGATGTCCTCAAAGCCTGTGGCAGACATCATCTTCCCGATGACTCCAAGGTATGAGCAGATTGTATGAAATGCCCCAATCCTTACAAGAACAGCACTGTATTCTCGTGGGTTTGCCACATGATAAAGTAAGCTTTCATTACTACAGCTAGATCAAAAGTTACGATAGTGACCTCCTGCTGCACATCCTTTGTGGTCTGCTGACATAGTCGGAGTATGTGCTGAACTGTGGCATTATCAGTAATTGCCCTATGTACTGGCACCATGTAATCAACTGTAGACTGAGCACAGACTTCAACATAATTACCTTTTCCAGTCAGTGACAACCATCCAGCCCAACCAGGAACACTTTGTTCATTAGATTTGTACAATCTTGCAATAGTCCAAGCAAAGTCTGATTCCTTGGATTCATGAAATGAAACTGGTATTGTCACAGATACATGTTCCACTCTCAAATTAGGCTCAGTCCTACTCATGAAACAAGGTGGCAGTTCTTTATCCTCATAGCGAATTGACCTGTCTTTATTACTCTTCCCTGACTGCTGAGGTGGCTGCTCCCTGTTCATGCCAGAACTTGCACTACTAGATGTCTCCTGAATGACAATACCATGTGCTACATGTGTTGTTCCAGCCCCTGATGGTGTTTCTTCAGACAGGTCGAAGTTGTCCCAGCTGAAGTGGAGAACTATATTATTCATACAGGATGATATGGCTGCAGGAAGTAAGGATTCCTGTGTGTTGATTTGGTTACATATGGCAGTTTCTAGCTCCATCACTTGGGAATATGACCAACAGTGACCGAAATGATTCACCAGTGTAATGAGCTCAGTACTTCCTGTCATATGTCTCAAAGTTATTCCAAGAAGAACATGTTTAGGCATTTTCCATTCTCCTCGGCTCATAGCATAACATACATCTTGAGCAAATGAATCAACCATCCTCTCCAACTTTGACGAAATATCTTTAAATGGTTTCCCACATAGAAACTGCGACAAAAAGTTAATCAGGATTAGTGGTGGTTTGTTCTCTATGGACATCAACTGCGCTGCTGTAGGTGGCCATGGCAGTATGTCTGCTTTCCTTTTGGCATCCATCAGTTGTCGCCTGAGCATCATAGCTGCTTCCTGGAGAAACCTTTCCTCAGAGGTGGCCATCTCAAATACTGCCTCTACTGCTTGTCCAAATGGTAAGAGATCAGAATATATAAGTTCACTTCAGTATTTGGGTGCCCAGAATTTAACCCTGTGATTAAAATGTTTCTCCAACTTATCCTTGAGTTTATAGATTTTGTAGTTTGGATTGTAAGTTGATGGATGATGTTCTTGTAAATATAGCAAATATTTCTCTTTCAACATTGTCACACGTTCTACGTTGCACCCCTTGATTATATGTTCTTCAACACAATCACAGATGTAGGAGAATGCTTCGCTATGGGCACCTAAATGTTCAACAGCACTCTGATCCGGCTCTTTATTAACATTTCACTCCTGCTTACGAGTGTAATCTCTGCGACAAGAATTATGATAATGTGCCTCTCGTGCTTGCAAGTCACAGCCTTCAATCTTTCCAAGTAATGTGTAGTCATTTTTATGCTTTGCAGCCTGTAGTATTGACTCAGCTGCAGTTTCTGTAACACACTTTGTTGGAAACTCTCTGACACCTCTGAAGGAAATAAAATTGATGAAGATGATACTTGCTTTCGATTTGAAGTTGAAGGCCCTTCGTCATCTTCAATTGGATGTTGTCGTTTCTTACTTTTGATATGACCAACATTTATAAACTTTTGATAACAGTTCCTGTGTATTCCATGGGTATTTGCATTCAGCGTCTCTGGAACTTCTTCATAGATTTCATGCATCCTCACATTAGCATCAGCACTAGCTTTGCGGAGCTGCACTGATTCCTTGATCTTTTCAAAGCTCACATCAGTCAGTTTTCGAACAATTTTGTCAGTTTTCTGTTCAGAAAAATGTATAATGTAAGTCCTTTTGGCACACTGCAGAGATTTCCTCTGACTTTTCTTTTTCAGTAAACTAACTGGGCGTTCTGCCATGCTGACTAATTATCACCAGTTAATATTGGATCCTTTGCCTGAAATGCAAAAAGCTGGAGAATATATTGTTATCTATTGACACCAAAATGGTGCAGTTATGTAACAATTTACAGAAGTTACGGAAAAAAGTGGGTATTGCTGGTAATATGTGGCCATTATACAATAAATTGATTATTGTCACTTGATTCACATATTTTGGGAAATTAGTGAACGAAACTGATATGCAATATTCTAAATAAGATTATGTACAAAATCAAATACAGAAATGTAACCAAATGCCTCAACAATTTCATCAGTATCAGTAGCAACTAGTTACACGTGCCCATTTTTGAACAAGAATTAAGGGTAAGGGATACAATAATGGCCCTGGAATACGTAATAATCATTAATTATGGACATAATTATATACCATTGTGTTGCTCTTGGTCTTAGCATTATGTTGGTACCAAAAATGTTCACTTAGTTTGGATATTAAGGAAGTTAGAGCCAATAAAGCGACACAAAGTCAGTGCGGCGGAAAATGTGAAAATTTGGCGTGCGGTTTGTACACATTTATGTGTTTGGAAACACCCGGATATGGATAAAGGACACCATAAGGAAGAAAACTAGGGGGGTCGTGAAAATTCCCTAGGGGGGGGGGGGGGAGGGTTTCACTTTCTGGCCCATGGACTATATAGTTTGCAGATGCATGCGTTGTAACTATTTGTGTCTACCCCTATATCATGTATGAATGAATAAATGTACGAATCAATTTCAAGTTTAGTATTCAATCCTAGAGGTATACATTTTAGATCTGTAACAATAGTAAGAAAATATATTTTCCAAAATGGAAATTTCTTATAGCAAATCAGTGGCTTCTGTTTGTGATTTTCTTCGCCCTGTGAACAACTTTACCTAAATTTCGGTATAGTGAGGTGACTGAAAAGTCCGAGTTTTGTCTTTGAGTCTATATAAAAGTTTTTTTTTTTTCTTTTGATGAACAAAATTTAATAGTTTTGTCTTCGCTATTGTCATTATAAAAGTTTCGGTTGCTTTATATTGTTATAATTTCTGTAAAAGTTCTAGATTTTATAATAATTGTCGCATGTATATTTTTGATATTATTGTTGCAAACTTTGTCGTGTTTGTAAAGAACAGTTGTTTTGTTGCCTTCGCCAAAATCGAAGATTTTATGAAGGGCATGGATTTACATCTGTTGTCCGTTTCTAAGGTTATTTATTCGTTTGTTTGTGAGAAATTTTACACGAAAACTAGTATCGATTTTGACCAAACTTGGTAGTCATGTTAGGTATGACCCAAGAATGATTATATAACATTTTAGATAAAGTACAAGTATGCAGCAGTGCTTTAAAAATTAAACGCAATTTTAAGTAAATTGCAAATATTTTGTTAGTTTATTTTTTGTTTGTGACCAACATTACGCAAAAACTACTAAACCAATTTCAGCGGAACTTAGTGGACATGTGGCGTAAGACCCAAGGACGAATCCATTAGATTTTGAAGAAAATAAATCTAAGTACAAATACGCAGTGGAGTTAAGAACAAGATAAGACTGCTTGGCGTGGCGGAGGCATGCTCTCTACTGAGCGAGTGCCCGTCTTGTTGTTAGTGTACTGCTTCCACCTAATGATCAACAGTATTTTTTTTACTTTATGTCGTGATTTTACATGATGCATCAATTTTTGTTGACTGATTATTTTCTTTATTTTATCAGGTTCAATTATATCATTGTACGACCCGCCAACATTGGTAAATTCAGTATGAAAATGCATGTGCTAATGGCGTAAGGTCCAATTGAGGAATAAATATTATCCACTGGTATTCCAATTTATAGGGACTAAGAAATTTATATGGAAATTAGGAAGACAAAGTTAGATGTCTTCTCATGTTGACTTGGGAATATTTTTGTTGGTATAAGTGTTTTTAGCCTCTGCCATTTCGAGTATTGAAAGCTGAAATAGAATTCTTTTATCAATGGTAAATTTCTCATTTTTTTTCCTTTTTTTAGTTTTTTTTCTTGCTTGAACTCTGACTTAAGATTTTTCGAGGGCAAAAACTCGACTTTCCAATCACCCTTCGTGGCGTTGAGCGAGGCAGTTGCCGCTGCTAAACATTTAAGTCAAGGTTGTAGAAAGTGAATCCTTTATTAATGAGTCATAGATTTCATGGAGGATAATCTTGAAAAAGAACGAAAGGAAAAACAAAATTCAATGACACAAAAACGCTTGATGATAACAAATATTTTTGACAGGTTTTATCAGTGAAGATTACAACAGATATTCTTTTTCCTTTTCATTGCCAAAGCACTCCGTCCATAACATTCAGTATTATACTTAATCATTAAGCTTTTACTTCTCTGTTTTTTTTTTAGTTTTTCTCTCTGTCTGTCTCCTCCTAGTTTCTACCAATTAGCCCACTCCTACGCTTTCTCAGTCTGTTTACATAATATATATATATATATATATATATATATATATATATATATATATATATATATATATATATATATTTATATATATATATATATATTACTAACTAAGCTACAACCCTGGTTGGAAAAGCGAGGGGCTATAAGCCCAAGGACTCCAACAGGAAAATAGAGCTGTCAGTAAAGGGAACAATATATATATATATATATATATATATATATATATATATATATATATATATATATATTACTAATTAAGCTACAACCCTGGTTGGAAAAGCGAGGGGCTATAAGCCCAAGGACTCCAACAGGAAAAATAGAGCTGTCAGTAGAGGGAACAATGAAATAAATAAAGTTCAAAAGAAGCAATAAAGAATTAAAATAAAATATTTTAATAAAAGTAACACCATTAAAATATATCTTGATTTTATAAACTATAAAGCTAAAAAAGAAACAAGAAGAGAAATAAGATAGAATATTGTGCATGGGTGTACCCTCAAGCAAAAGATCTCTACCCCAAGACAGTGGAAGACCATGGTACAGAGGCGATGGCACTACCTATGACTAGAGAACAATGGTTTGATTTTTAGTATATATGTAAGTATACAGTATATACATACATATATATATATATATATATATATATATATATATATATATATGTATATATATATATATATATATATATATATATGTGTGTGTGTGTGTGTGTGCGTGTGTGTTTGCGTATTTGTATTCTTGAACGTATCGATGTGTGTAAAGATGTGTAGTATATGTGTGTTTGTCTGTGTATACATGTATATATACTATATATACAGTATATAGTGTTCATAATATGTATATATATATATATATATATATATATATATATATATATATATATTTATATATATTGCATAAGTCTGTATATCTATTTGTATGTATCTAGTGTGTGTGTTTGTCTATATATATATATATATATATATATATATATATATATATATATATATATATATATATATATATATATATATATGCGTGTGTGTATAGTGTTTTGATTTTGTATGTATCTAAAATGGTTTAGAGTACTGTGATATCTTGTAGATTTAGAGTATGCAAAGTATTCATCTTGATAACCCTTTCACATTGCAGGCTTCAAATAATGACACTAGAAGTGGAGTAAGAAAAATACATAGTTTTTCCACTGATGCAAGAATTTGGGCACACCAACATCATTGAGAGAGAGAGAGAGAGAGAGAGAGAGAGAGAGAGAGAGAGAGAGAGAGAGAACCATAAGGAAGAACATAAACCCCAGAAACCAAATCACATAGCCAAGCAACTTTTTCTGAGCTTGATCTTGATTCCCGTGAGAGAGAAGTATTTATCTTCTCATAGTATTCTTTCTTTATGACGTATCCCTTTTCCCGAATGATCTTCTCCCTATTTCTTATACGCAGTAAATCCTGTATCTTATATTTATCCTGTTACTCTCATTTATTAACTGACTTTCACTTTCTCATTCGTTACTTTTTACCAGTATATCTCTCTCTCTCTCTCTCTCTCTCTCTCTCTCTCTCTCTCTCTCTCTCTCTCTCTCCACTTTTATCAGTGATCTTTATTTTCTCTCTGCATCCTTTTATCGCCGGTCCTTTTTCTCTCTCCTCCAGTGTTCCATGTGGTTACATGCATCCTTCGCTTTTTGGTCGCCTTAATTAACGTATTGCGTTGCTCCTCACGGCGCATGCTCGCCACACACTTGACTTCGTTACGGAAGCGCTACCGTGCATTTTTGCTCATTTAAGGGTGGGAAGAGTTGTCAGGGTGTCGTCTAGCCCTTTTGAATTTCATCTACGCCCAACTCACTTTTTGAAAAGGGAGACGGATGAGAAATGTTAATCGAATTTTTAATTCAATTTCTTTGTTTATTTTCATGCGGATGATGAAGAAAATCGTCATTATGTGTCTTGAGTTTTAATGAAGTTGAATAAATCGTTCAAGATTTCCGAAGTAACAATATTATATGTTTGTGACTTAATAAGTGCGTGCATACATTTTCTGCATCTTTCATATCTTTTTTTATTCCCTTTGGAGGGGGTGAACCAGAAGGGTTTGGTGTTCGGGGGTCTCGATTACTACTACTACTACTACTATATACATTATATATATATATATATATATATATATATATATATATATATATATATATATATATATATATATATATATATACATACATACAGCATACTCTAACAACAGCAAATGTAGCCCTTTTCAGTCCATTGCAGGACAACATCATCAGACATATCAATTCATGTGTGTGTTTTGACCAGTTTTCATCACCACCATCGCAATTGCGTATTGGTGGTGTTACGAACTTTTCTAATAAACGCTCACAGTAAATCAACCACTTAGTGCGGGTGGCCCTGAATAGTACAGTTTTGCTAATTATGACGAGACGCAAACCCTTTCACCATATATATATATATATATATATATATATATATATATATATATATATATATATATACATATATATATATATTTATATATATATATATATATATATATATATATATATATATATATATATATATATATATATATATATATATATATATATATATATATATATATATATATATATATATATATATATATATATATACATATATATATATATAAAAATGTGTGTGTATGTGTGTATAAGAGTGTGTATATATATGTGTGTATGTGTTTGTACGATATTTACATCGCATTTATATACCTTTACAATTACGCGGAAAGTGTTTTTGGGTAGGTTGCCAACTTCGTACCCATTCGGTGCATAGTTAATAATTGCATTATAGATTTTTCACAATAAGATTTTAAATTTCCTTTCCTTGTGAGGCTTTACAGGCCCTTTGCATGGACATACCACGTTCGGTACATATGCCTTTTTTATGTATATTAAATTCTATACTACTCAGTCCCACAAATAACATGGTGTTAATTCCATCAAGGAACACACCCTCCAAGACAATGAAATTGTATAATCGTATTGAAATAGAATTTGGAGGGATTAAACACTATCGTCACTGAAGGTCACTAAGATGACATTTTGCTAGCGTCATCAGCCCTCCTGTATTGATTTCCTACCGGGATATTTTTCTTATTTGTGTGCGCATTTTTGTCATCGTCATCAGTGAAGTGTAGTTGTGTTCCATCTTGACCTTGTAGAAGTCTAGTATTCGGTAAAGTAACATCAGTTTAGCTAGAAAGTTGTGCTAAATATCTTTCACACACTCATGTATATACACACACACTTATATATCTATCTATCTATATATTTATCTATATATATATATATATATATATATATATATATATATATATATGTATGTATGTATGTATGTATGTATGTATGTATTTATGTATGTACAGTATATACAGTATATCATGGATGCTAACCTCGTTAAAATTGGGTGGCTGGAGAAGGCTGCAGCTTTCTGGTTTCCCAGCAAGCCTAGTCTTACCCTGCCCTAACTGACCACAGTAGATGCTGGTACCCATTGACAGCTTTGGGAACTGGTGGTTGGTAGGCCTCAAGTGTTCCACTGGCTTACCAAGCGTGAGCTAAGTGATGTATCACTCAGGTTGATTGTCCTTTCACTGGTGAGAGTAGATAAATAAATAGATAGGTATTTGATATTGATTAAAAATTTATTTTTTTAAACGTGTACTGCTTTCTGCCTCACTGGAAGGTGATCTGAACATCTCGCCAAGTTTTCCGTTGAAATGCATATTTGTGATGCACATGGTTCATAAGTCATTTGATTTATGAGTTTCATTGAAATTAGTGAAATTCTGTCATGGTTAATACTAATTTTTTGATTAGTCAAAATAATAGTTAAATTCTATTGGAAACTTGATTTAATGTATTCGTTTAGAGATAGTATACTTCTTTGCACTTGAAGCAAAAGCATTATGAAATTAAAACAATGATGTTACACACACTTACACACATATATATATATATATATATATATATATATATATATTTATATATATATAGCCTATATATATATATATATATATATATATATATATATATATGTATGTGTGTGTATGTATTATATTTATATATATGCTTAAACTTTTTTACCACAACTTTAAATATCATGTACCTGGTAGTCAGATGACTGCGGAAATTGTCTGTAGTGATAAAACGCGTGGGCAAACATCCTCATCCAAAATCCCTGAATTCAAGAACATCGACACTTGACGCCTCCTACTCTAAAAGCAAAAAAGTTCTCAAGTGTGTGTGTATATTTTATATATACATACATACATATATATATATATATATATATATATATATATATATATATATATATATATATATATATATATATATATATATATATATGTGTGTGTGTGTAAACTATGTACGTGTTAGCTCGTGTTTGTTTTAATGAAGTCAGTAGTAATCTGATAGACTTCTATATTCACAGTTTCATTCATATTTTTTTCAACTGACTTGTATCAGTACAACTCTCAATGTCGTTTCAGTTTTCATTACAATGTTGAAGGACCAATCAACGTTCGCTACTATCTGTGACGCCATCAAAGTCAATATGTTTAAGACTGTTTACATTTTCCCTCCAATGTCAGAAGAAACTTTTACGGTGATGTAAACAGAACGTGACGTCACGGGGTATCATTGAAAGTAAATTTTTCCTTACTTTTTTTCATTGGTAAAAATCCTTCCAATTATATAATCATTTCCTGAGCAGGTAATTATACTATTATTTTTTTAACTTAATTACCTCATTTTCAACTCACGCTCAGTCCCGGCGTTGAAAACTCTCTAATAAAGAGATAATTAAAGTTGTCGTTTCTCTGCGTGTTACTCCATCCAACAAGTTGAGCAATCGATGTGTGCAGGTCTTCCACTTTTAGTGATTGTTATGCTGATGATGATGATGATGATGAGGTCGCGTGGGACTTTGACACACTTCTTGGTCGTACGATGCTTTTTGTTTTCGGAAGCAAAATAATTTTGAAGACGTTTTTGTGAGAGAATAAAGAAGTATTTGAGAGAGGGAGGGAATGGACCTTCGGTCTGGGGGAGGACGATGGTAAGCTTCAGAGGCTAACTGCATCCATCATGTGAATGCTTAGTTAATGTCACTTAGTGCAATTGCCAAGATGGTGTCGTGAGGTGCCAATTAGTTCCGTCCCTCATTGTGAAGTTATTTGGAGACGATTTCTTGGGTGAGATTGGTGAAGGAGGCGTAAGAATAATTTATTCTTTTTTTTTTATGTGATTATATTTTGTGAATGAAATTTGATTTTGGAAGTGTGGAATATACTAAAGGAAATGAAAACGATTTGAAAAAATTGCCGTGCCAGTTTTTTAATTATTTGGAATTTGAATCAGGCGCGGTCATTAGTTATATTATAACTTTAATGTTTCATGATTTATTGGTTAGTGATCTGTTTATGACAGTGGCTGCATTTAGGTAACAATTTACTTTTTATGATTTAAAAGAGAACTGTATTTCTATGGTCCTTTAAAAAAGGAATACCTTATCAGGGTCTGTTGAAGATAGATGAATATTCATAACTGTCTTGTTCAAAGAAAAGCACAAAACTCATCTTACGATTTCATGAATAATTGAAGAGGATTTGCAGCTTGAAGATCATATTTATTCCATCTAAATTAAGACGAGTGGAGACGTCTAGGTTTTTAACACGTCTATACTCGTAGTTGATCAAAAGAGCAACATCTGCATTTGGAGTGTATTCAAGAGGAGAATGAGGATAAAGGGGAACTGTCACATTCTTGTTAGGCTACTTTTTGCAAATAGAAGTGGACTAAACACTGAAAAGCAATCTTTCCAGTTTCATAGTAAACTGGCTGAACAATCTCATTGTTGTTCCAAAACATATAACCCTTATAGTAGCGAGAAGATGAAGATATGAAAATATTAGTTTCACTCTTCTGTGTTTACATGAATAATTAATTCATGGAGATACTAAAGGCAGAAATAGTTCAAACGGATTTTTTTTTCTAGAACATGATCTCCAGAGCAAATAATAGCGAGGAGAGAAGCGAATCAGTTGCAGAATCCTTAATAGTAGTAGCTGAGCATCAATTAGACAGGATGAATATTAGGGATTGCTTCCAGTTGTTGCCAAATGGACAGACTTTTTCTGTAGCATCTAATAATGTAAATTAATACTGCAGAAGATGAGAATCGAAAAAAGCTACTTTGCAAGATATTTTAATTTCACGAGGACCCTTCTGTTAGGGAAACTGGATATTCTTCGAAAGCAAAAGTAAATAATGTCCTAAGAATTTAATTCTATTAACAAGTCTATTGAAGGTTGATGAGAGACATAAATGACGTTTGTGTATGACAATCATCCCAAGGTTTTTTTTGGTTCTTTGTATACGAATTTACTCTTTGGGGTTGCATGACTGAACTGGCTGCTGTTGTTTATCCGCGGCCTGGTTGGGAAAAGAGAAATTCATTAGATAAAG
>NC_090740.1:31671725-31681725 GCF_036898095.1 Palaemon carinicauda
TGATTGCGCGTTTCTCTGATTTTTTTTTTTTTTTTTTACTTTATCCTGTCACTTTATTTTATCCTTGTTTGCTTATATTGTGATGGGTGTTGTTTCTGGTATCTGTTGGTCTTTGCAATGTTGTGTAGCTTAGATAGAATATTTCCTAAACACTACGTTTCATCTTTCGAGTGCTAGCATTTCAACTTACTCTAAATACCACTTTGAATGTTTCTCTGACAGTCGAGCAAAAGCAGCTAATAAGCTCTGATAAAACGCTAGGGTTGAGTGATGTGTGAGCTCAGGCTGTGAAGCTTGTAGATAACTTAGCCTTTTGGTGCAAAGGGTACTGCCATATAATATAAGGACAAACAGCCTATAGAACAAGTGTAATTATTAAAGAATCCTTCTGAAGTTTTAAAGAACTCGCCTGAGAACTCGCTTATCGTGCCCTTGTCGACTTTGACCTACGATCAAGGTCAAAGGGTGCATAAAAGATAAGATCGTGGTATTCAAGAAAAATGTTTTATACAAACGACTCGAGATTGAAGGAAGAGAGCAATTTTATGTTGAAGAGATGGGAGAGAATATTTTATTATTCGATTAGGGATATTCTCAGATTCCTAAACTGTGTGAAGCGGTGATGACATACATATAAACAAAGTAAGCAGCGATTGGTTTAGGAAATACATTAATGGTAATATTACTGCAACTAGAAGTCCTTAGTAATAATAATAATAATAATAATAATAATAATAATAATAATAATAATAATAATAATAATAATAATAATAATAATAATGAGGATGAGAGTTATGTTACTTTTGGTTTGTTTGCGGAATGAAATGATATAATGACTCCTTACATTTATTTTCTGAAGAAGACCTAATTTCTTCTTATTTTTTTATAACGAATTTATTTTTCTTTGCCTGGATGTCTTGGGAAGAGCATATTCATAGCCGAACACTCAGTGAGAGAGAGAGAGAGAGAGAGAGAGAGAGAGAGAGAGAGAGAGAGAGAGAGAGAGAGAGAGAGAGATAAAATTGCAAAATTGAATTAAGAGCTATTTTTTAGTATCGCAGGGAGTCTATTGCAACAAATAGCAGAGGGAAAGGAAGAAGTTTTCGCTTTATCCATATTACGAAATGATAGACAATCGAAATGCCTGAAGCCCCTTTGAATATATGATTATCTCTCCTCCGCTTATTGTCTGCAATGATCTATTGATGCTGCACCAAAAACCACTCGTTCAGCCAGAGTCGCCCCCCCCCCCATCAGACTTTAGTTTCACTCTCGAATAAGGGTTTTTTTCATGTAATAACGGTGCATTATATCCTCTGAAACGTTAACATATATTGGTTTATCAGTGCGTGAAGACGGGGACGAAAAAGACCGTAGAGGAGAGATTTCTCTAATAACTGCGAAATTGGACTGATTACTGGTTTGGTAATGGAATGATGACAGGACCATTTTGTTACTCTAAAGATAATTCCTTCCGATGGTAAAAATACAGACATACATTGACATGTATATGTATGTTTTCTCTTCGTGCAATAGATTTTTTTTGCTACTTTTCATTAATCGTAACACTATAAATATATCGGTGCCATTTACACATTTTGTTTGCATAATTTTTCATAACAAAAATGTAAAAGTTATCTTTCTTGATTTTCAATGATTATTTCTAATAATTGAAATTAGTGATATTACGGATGGTTTGTCTTTGTGCTTTTAAATGGTATCGTAATTACCGCTCCAGTTTTTTTTTTTTTTTTTTTTGAAAAAGTTGATTCTAGCTTCATGAATAGATTATTTTTTTTTCTTTCTGTGTGGGCGATTACTCTTGGTACTAATTTCAGAAGTTTCACAGGGATCGTTTCTTCTCTCATCTCTTGCGCATGTAAGTGTGCTGAAGTTCTTATTAGCTATACTTTCCCTGCTTTGTTCTTTTGTATGTCAGATTTTTCATTTCATTAATTAATATAATCTCTTATGTAAGAATTGACAGGATATATATATATATATATATATATATATATAAATTTATTTATTTATTTTATGGTGAACAATCTCTTTGGAAAATCATGTACTTCCATCTTCTTATATGTTAGAGAAATTTGATGCCTTAGATTTCACATTAGATTAAATATTTATAATTTATATTAATTTCTTTTCAGTGTATTGCTCGTCTAGAAATAATCTCTAAATTATTTGTTACGTAATGAATGATGAACTAGATGTATTCTTAACCGTTTGTATACTTCCTATATTTTTTTTACTGCAGAAAAATATCTATTAAAACGAAAGGAAAGAAATAAAGAACTTAACCTGCAGGTGACGAGAAGACAACGGTAATACCGTACAATGTTTGTGAGACGTTTTGTAAGAGATGCTTCATTTGGATGATAACATTTATTACACGTCACTAATGGGAGAGGCAATTGTATACCACCCAGATTAATGGCTCCGTCTTATTAGATGGGATGTCGTTGTCGTCTCTTAAAGACTAGCTTCACGGTACCACGATCTCGGATTATCATCTCCCTGGAGTTTGTTTACCTGTAATTGACGGAGGCTCTAATTTAGGATGACGAGGGAAGGATTTGAAAGATGACGATAATGACGGTGATAGCGGGAGGATGCGTGAAGCCTGTGGTAATCTTGTTGGATTTTGTAATGTATTTATTGACGATTGTTTGGTTCTTGTACGTGACCAGTCCTTGTTAATTATATAGGTGAATGGTGAGATAAAATGGATGGGAAGTTGATAGCGGTGGTGAGATATGTGAAATGGTGATGGTAGTAATAACGATAAAGTCATTAAAGATCTATAACAGAAGTCTGATGATGTGGATAAAGCCGTAGATCGGTGAACCTGTGCGTTGAAATACTCTGGAAAAATAATATTGAGAGAAAAAAATACTATTCTGATCCAAAGTCAATGTAGAAATTGTATTGTTATTCTAAGAATGCTTTTATTTAATAGAGAAACAGAGACTGAGAGATAAAGTTCCAGGGAAAAAGTTTTCAAAACAAGACAATGAGTCGTAAACATTTGATGAAAAACTGTAAATGTTCAATGAAAATTTGGTAATGTCATTTACTGAATCTGGAAATGATTCAACAATAGATAGTAAATTTTAAAAGAAAGTTACAATTATTTTATGAATATCGAAGTTACACACTAGAAATTATCTCTTTAAACGTGGAAGAGAAATAAAAAAGTAAATAAACAAGAGAAAGTTAAGTTACAATAATGTTTTTAGAAGCTTCCTTTAAGGAAATTGTCACTGCATATGTTTGTTTTCACGGAGCGTTTGTTTGTTTGTGTTCGTCTGTCTCGCCCATTGACATGCCAAAAGAAAACGAAGGTCTGACCTTTTCCAAAATCATTATATTATTAACTACCTTCCGGTTGGTTAATTAGAAGGTTGTTCCTTGTAATTGGACCTTTTTAGTCATTGTCATTTCAATTTTTGTTGCCTTTGGTATTGCTGTTGCAGCAATTAGTGTAATTGTTTGTCGTAAATATGACAGTGGGGTCGTACTTCGTTTATATTATCAAAACTTTCGCTCTCGGTGATAACCTTATACACTATTCATCCTTAAAACCCTCTAAACCTATCCTTTATCGATTCAGTCACAAGCTTTCTCTCGGTATACGAACGTTACATAGCATTATCTCCTTAAACTCTTACTTAAGTTTGCCACATAACATTTGACACTCACACACCCACCTTTGTCCAAGTCTTACTGTGCTTAGCATATCGATCGTTCAATTATACTTCACTGGCATTATAAGGAATTTTATTATTCTATAATTCTTAAAATCGCTATTTATCCCTTTGCCCGTCTCGAAATGAACAGTCATTGTTTGCCCATTATTTTAGAGCCTTTCAGATCGCAATGAAGCACTTAATTTGCAATAGCATCACCATAGAACCCCCTCGCTTTTATCCATACCCACACTCACACACACTTGTATATATATATATATATATATATATATATATATATGTATATATATATGAATAATTGAATTGTTTAGTCATTTATCTATTTATATGTGTACAGTCGGCTATGTGTGGACAATTGGGAATGCTTGTAGTTATCATCATCATCATCATTATTATTATTATTATTATTATTATTATTATTATTATTATTATTATGATGATGATGATGATGATGGATGTTTTGGGTGAAGCTATAATCTATGTAATATTTATACTGATTTGTGAGGCATTTTGCAATGTTATTCAAAATTTGTGCTTTTTCCCACGGAACATGCCACAGTCATTTATTTACTCGACTAACAAGTTTTTGCGGAATGAAACCCACATATGCGAAGAGAAAATAAGAAAGAAGAAAGAGTGGAGAAAAAATGCATGTAAAAATAGTAGATAAAAGATTGATCTAACTTGCCGAACTAAGGAACTCAAAACCAAAAGTCTGATGTAACTAAAGTACAAATGAGAAGGCGTAACCTGGGTTTAAAGAACATTAGTTTTTTAGTCATTTGCATACGACAGAACTGAAATGGCCTATTGAATGCTTCATCAACTTTTTCTTGGTAAATTTGTTTTAACAGTGAAGTTTGACAGAATTTTAACAGTGAAGTTTAACAGAAAGCTTTTCTTCTCTTCATCAATGTCACCTCTTGAGAAGATCCTGGTTCTCACAAGAGAAAAATTACCCTGCCACTTTTACGATTTTAAGTAACAGAAAGAGAGAGAGAGAGAGAGAGAGAGAGAGAGAGAGAGAGAGAGAGAGATTGCTGCTACCACCAAATGGATTGCGTATAAGCCGTCGCATTTTCTATGGTTTCCGTATCAGTGAAACAAGACACTAATGGGTGAGTGAGATGACTAGGTTTGCCTATTTGGGAAGCCGCATGATTTTGAAATCCTCCCTAATAGTTTTCCAGGTACGGAAGAAAGTCATGGTAGGTAAACCCTTGATGTAATTGTTGATGTAATCTTAGTATCATTTACTAAGTCGAGCTCTTGTGTATACTAGGCTTGTTGAAATGTATCTTTCTTACTTGTATGTGATGTGTTTTAAGAATATTATGTTGTTTTTAGCTATTTTGGATGAATAATTCTATTTATGGAATTCATCTCCCACATTGTCATGTCATTGCCCCCCCCCCCTCTCTCTCTCTCTCTCTCTCTCTCTCTCTCTCTCTCACAAAGAATTTATCTTTAGAATGGCATTTTCTATCTTGCAAGCCCAACTTAGACGACACCTTTAATGACATCAATTGAACTTGTGAAGGTATGAGGAAGGATTGAAGGATCAGAGGATGTGCTGAGAACAATTCCCTGCCACATCCGGGTTTTATATCTTAAGGGCTTCCCTTTCCCTTGATTTGATGGGACGCTTCCGGGGGTTTCGAAGGATGTATTAGAAGACCTCTGATTAATTTGCTATCTCCTAAACTCCTTTGTCGTTACAGAAGTAAAGATCATTTCATTAATGCAAGAATTACTTGATACGGTGGCGCATTCAAATAAGGATCTACGTGAGGAAGCTTCTTGATAAGAAAATTTATTAAAAAGATATAATTGTTCAGTTGATATTTCCTATTTAGTGTTTTTTTTAAAGTTTATTTTACTGATATATTTACATAAGTGTAGCTTTCAAGTCGACAAGCCTCTATTTTCCTCACAAGCAATTGCAGACGAAGCCTTAAAACATTTGCTATGGCTTCGTTCCCTTACGAATATTTGACTCGTGTGCTCTCTCTCTCTCTCTCTCTCTCTCTCTCTCTCTCTCTCATATATATATACATATATATATATATATATATACACACACACTCATATATATATATATATATGTGTGTGTGTGTGTGTGTGTATACATACACACACACACACATACATATATATATATACACACATATATATATATATATATATATAACCATGTGAATATAAAAATGTGTATGTTTGTTTTTGTTTTTTTCACCAAAATCCTATTTTTTCTTCATGGGACCGGTGACAGGGGGATTTACTTTATGTTTTCAGGAAGTATTTTCTGGGATGAGGTTTCTAACCCAACAGTGGCTTAATTTCGATTATCAAACGAATAATGCGTAACTGGTTAGAAATTTTGTTTTATTGATTGAAGGTTATTGTGACCAATAAAAAATTGATTTTTTTTTCTGGACGCTGGTTGCAAAGGAAAGTATTACGAAGACCGTCACTTTCTGATTAGCCAAAATTCAATTAAAAGAAAAAAAAGACTATCTTAACATGCCTGGATAAGTTTAATTTTCAATATTGTGCGTGATCTCCAGATACTCCATCTCTATATTTTTATTATTATTATTATTGCTATGCTGATGCTGTAGTAGTCCTTGGTTTTGTATTGCAAACTATTTAAAAAAAAATCCATTAACTAGCTGTGAAACTCTCTATAACTCATCAGGAATAAAATAGGGGTGAGAAGAATGGGTAAATAATGATCAACTTTTCCTTGGTAAAACCAGTTAGTAATGAATGTAATTTCCGTATTTGCGAATATTCTTCTTTCTGAAAAAAGCTTAAGTTTTCTTTAGACTGACTCCTAACTCTTCCTAGAAACCCAAGTGTCATCTTTTGTCTTTTTTACTCTGATTATCTTCTCTTCGGTAGAGCTAAGCAGCATTGGATTTAGTGAGAACTTGATTGGGTGGCCACTAATAGGTATTAGACTGCAAGGAACATGTCTACTACACTGCTTTTCTGTAAGTCAGTGGACTTATACAACCTGGAATGAATGAATTAATGATTTGAAGTTCTCTGGCATCCTGACATCGAAGGTCATTGACGCCGATATCGTTTATTATAAATAAAGATTAAAAGAATATTCAATTAAAACCAGAAAACTAGATATGTTATAAAATCTAAATAGCATTAAGATGGCATTCGAATAAACGCAAAGCTCTTTTGACCATCTGCTGGAACATGGGTGTGGAGTCCAACAACATCCCCTGTCAACGCTTGGATAATTGCAACACAGTTTAAGAGTTAGTCGTCAACGAGCTATGAAAAGTCCACAAGTGCTGTGATGAACGTTGTTCATCACAGCTCCTGAATTGTGCAAGCCATTTATTTGCAAAACAATGGATTTTCTTCTGTCTGTCAGTCTCTAGTACTGAAAATCGTTTTTTGTATCTATTTTGAGAAATTCCGTAAATTAACATTCGTTTGTCTTGAACTTGAGAAACTTTGTAGCTCTATCATTTTATAGCAAAAAAGTCTAGATTGATTTCACTTTTGAAAATACGCTACTTGGATGTCTTGGTTAGTATTATTATGTGTGTTTAGATTGTTCATTGTTCGCCATTCGCTGTCTGGAATATTTAAAATAAAAAATACATAGTGATTCTATATGTTTAACAAGTTAGAGATACAGTTAATTTGATATTTTCAGACATAATTCTGACCATTGTTGTAAATGTAAAGATTGTACACAAATGTTAGCCCGTTTCGTTTGGATGGACTTTTTCCCTAATTACAACTTTATTTTATTTTTGAGATACATTTTTTTCTATTTTAATAGCTTTGCTATATATTTACCAGTACAGATGGTTAGATTCAATGTATTCTAATTGAAATTAATTTGGAAACCCATCAACTAAAAGTAAGTTCAGTAAAACTGGAGCAGGAGAATTACTGACGAGAGAGGAAGAGAGAATTTGGAACATTCCCAACCTAAATCACATCAAAGGAAAAGCTCTTGAAGTTTTCCTTCATGAACCCACCCTAACCAATCGACCTGGTTCCCAGGAATAACTCTGATCAGCCATAAATCAAAAGCCACAGGAAGGCCTGAGAGTCCCTAACACGCAAGTAAGCATAGAAATCTCTTGCAGTTGATACGCGTGCTCCTTTCCGTTGCCTATTGTGTCTCTGCCACATTTCATTGAAACATTGCGATCTTGGCCTTGTCAGGTCAAAGGTCGCGATTCAAATGCTGAAATGATATCTGTGGAATTATTGCTTCATGGATTATAGGTTCGGCAAAGTGTTTCATACTATTGGTTTTTCCTGATGTATTTTTCTTTTTAATAATATATGTATATATATATATATATATATATACACACACATACACACCTGTCTTCTTTGTCTTATATATTTTAAATGTTTCCATGGATCGACTAATTGGATATGTGTCATAGTTTGTATTTAAATTTTACTGGTTTATAAGATTTGTGTAATTCTTTGCAAGTTGTACTAAATGATTTAGCAAATTTTCAATGTAGCCAGTCATAGCTGATTGGAAATGTTGGCTACTGGGCGGGTTAAGATACCGGACCTTGCAGACGCTAGTTGAAGTACTCAACCATTGTTCTTTTACTGTACATATCTGTTTATATACCTATCTGTCTATCAAATTGATATTCATTTTCCCACTTTTATATGATATAGAAGCCTAAGTGCTTTTGGTAATAATGAGTTATAATGAGTTTTAGTCTCGAAGCCTTCCCATCATCTCTCGATAATTGCTTCTCCGATGTGAATTGACGGATCAAAGGGGAAAGCTTCTTCATTTTATTATCGATATAGTGATGCAGAAAAAAAGATATACAGTATATATATATATATATATATATATATACATACTTACATGCATATATATATACATAAACCTACTAACTCATAGTGAGAACCTTTGGTGTTATGCCGATATTGGTTATAATTATGGTTGTTGTATTCAGTAACATTACGTTTGTGTTATTGGCATAAATGCTGCTATTGCTGTCGCCATTATTTGCCCTGTTTTCGTAATAAATTTCTTTAACTTACCATCAACATTAATTATTTGATATAATAAGTTGCCGTTACTGTGATAATTTCGCTATCGTTTTTAATATGATCAATTACTGTTACTGTACTTTTGGTCATGAAGTGTTTGTTACCATCAGTTTCGGTTACTCCCATCATTATTTTGGTTGTTACTATCTAATCTTGCAAGTGTCAGTTAAGAATGAGCCTGTTAACCTTGGCATCAGCGGACCACATTGAGCAACGTATGTTTAGGATATTATTATTCCTAATGTATTGGCTTGTGCTACATTTGTTTACTAGTGTTTGTATTGTTTTCTCATATGTTTTTAGGATTTGTTCAGCAGTTTCTTTGCTTTTGTTCTAGCATTATATTTGTTTTTCATTTTGTGTTCATGAGGTGATTTTGTATATTAGTTAGGTGTTCTCCTTGAGGGGTATTTAATTTTTTCTAACCCTTTATTAGTTTGCAATTCATTATGGAACAGCTGCTTTACCACATCTTGGAATTTACAGTGCTTCTTGTGCGATTGCACCTATTATTATTTTTGTTTACATGTAATTAGTTCTACAAGGATTATTGAATATTTTCGTGTTTACCTTTCCCTTCGTATTGGTTAAGTTACCAAGTTCACTCTTTAGGCTGTTCTTAAACAGAGGTCGGGAGTAATTTTTTAGTTTTTTATTATTTTGTACTTTCAAAATAGCTTGCTATATTACCAATATTTTTATTGCTATGCTCTAGTATTCTTTTCTGGTTCTCAGCTGCTTCCAACAATACCATTGACGCCAATATTCTGTTGATATATCACGGATCTTATCTGTTCAACCATCGTCATCTGTATGGTTGTTTTTTGTTATCGTGTTAAATAATTTTCTTTCTAAATACAAGTAGATGATATTGCATTACTACATCTTTCACTAACCGCCCGATTGGAAACAGTACATTATACATACATTGACGCAATAAAAATGTACTTATACACATTAAATGTGTTTTTATTCCGAAAGTATTGGATTAATCGCTGGTGTAGATTTCCACATTATTAACTATACCCTTGACCTTTGCTTCAGGTGTACGCTATACGGATTTTCATCTGTTTTCATTTTTTCGTCAAAAGAGCATCGTGGAAGTACCCGTGTTACCTTAACTTAAAGGGAAGTGAATTGGAATGTAGAAGAGGTCAAATGATTTCAACATGTTCATTATCAAGGCGTTGAAAAAATAGGTAACCACAGGT
>NC_090740.1:31686725-31714225 GCF_036898095.1 Palaemon carinicauda
CGTAATTATTTGTGCCTCTCTCTCTCTCTCTCTCTCTCTCTCTCCATTATGCTGACATATATTGATACATTATAGGTATATTAATTGTTGAAATATACGCTGAAAGTAGATGAATGTAACGGTGTTTGCAAGAAATGCCACTTTTGTTAAAATAGATATATTTACCAATGATTTGCGAGGTAAAAAGTTCTTTTGAATATGAAAATATGATAATCTATTAAGAGGGGTGAAAAAAACATGAAAAGTATACAAAATTTATTAACTGTTGCGATACAAATTATGATTAGTTTTCTCATCATACATATACACATGTATATAATATGGGTGTGTTTGTGTGTGTATATATATATATATATATACATATATATATATATGAATATATATATATATACATATATATATATATATATATATGAAATATATATATATATATATATGTGTGTGTGTGTGTGTGTGCACGTGTATAAATATATACGTAATATATACTGTATATATATATATATATAATAATATATATATATATACATATAATATATATATATATATGTGTGTGTGTGTGTGTGTGTGCACGTGTATAAATATATACGTAATATATACTGTGATATATATATATAAATTTATATATATTTATATATATGTATATATATATATATATATATATATAATCATCATCTCCTCCGCAAAGGGCCTCGGTTTGATTTCGCATGTCGTCTATATCTTGAGCTTTTAATTCAATACTTCTGCCTTCATCATTTCCTGAATCACGCTTCATAGTCCTCAGCCATGTAGGTCTGGGACTTCCAACTATTCTAGTGCCTTGGAACGTTTGGTGAACTAATCTCTCTTGGGGACTGCGAAGACCATCCCCAAACTATCTCCATCTACCCCTCATCGTGATCTCATCCACATATGGCACTCGAGTAAGCTCTCTTATAGTTTCATTTATAATATATATAATATATATATATATGTGTGTGTGTGTATATACAAATTCATTTATATATATATATATATATATATATGAACATATATCACAAGCACACGTGATTTTAATTAATGTAAATATCACCCACGAATGGCATTTAATACCGAATTCTATCTTGGGAATATATATCCACTTGGAATTCATTTCATGGTAACAGCTTCTGGCCGGGTGGGATTCGAACCACCACCTGTCCGGCTGGAAACCATGCTGGCAGGGACCTAACCGACTGATGCTGGCAGGGACCTAACCGACTGATAGCTCAGTCGGTTAGTCCCTGCCAGCATGGTTTCCAGCCGTACAGGTGGTGGTTCGAATCCCCACCCGGCCAGATGCTGTTACCATAAAATGAATTCCAAGTGGATATATATTCCCAAGATAGAATTCGGTATTAAATGCCATTCGTGGGGTGATATTTACATATATATATTTATATATATATATTACATATATATATATATATATTATATGATTATGACCGATGTGCGAAGTTAAGTTAAACATAAAACTCTGATGTTAAGGACTATTTTACTTCTGAACGTTAGTTCTACATTGGACACAATAGCATTGGAAGCTTTCGATGTGCTTTGAAACAACCTTCAAATTTCACCTGCTAATCTTTCATGTGGAAATCGACGATTCTATAGTTTAGGCTTCTGTTTTCGCACTTTAGGTATTTGGCCAGAAGATTGGTTAGGAAATCTTGTGTACACTATGTTTGTCTAGGTTTGTTCTGTTGGCAGGTTTTCACTCCAGATTTTGCTTTGTTTTTATAGGACGAATTTCGTTCCCTTGGAATCCTCTCTCTCTCTCTCTCTTCTCTCTCTCTCTCTCTCTCTCTCTCTGTATGCATGTTAGACTAAAGTCCATACAGTGCACTAAATGTTTACGAAACTTCATCTTTTATCCGTATGCATCTTATCCCTTTATTCATCCATTAGACCTTTGCCTTGCCCTCATTAGTGATGATTATGATTACTAGTGGAGAGTCTTAATGACACTACCTATACCCATTTCATGTTAGGTAATTGAAATCTTCTACCGTCAACCTTTCACAGGGCCTCTTTCCTTACAACCCAACTTTTTATGTTGGGGATGTTTTTCTGTCACTTTTTTCCTTTGGAAACTCTATTTTTACAGTATTTTTTAATCTCTCAAAATTTTTTTTGCCTGTAAGAGGATCTTTATTTCAGTCGTAATGACTACGTTGTGCTCGTTTGAAGGCACCTTAATCAAGTAATTATATCTCTCTCTCTCTCTCTCTCTCTCTCTCTCTCTCTTTCTCTCTCTCTCTCCTCTCTCTCTCTCTCTCTGGCTCCTTTTTATGTCTGATATATATATATATATATTATATATTATATATATATATATATATTATATTATATATATATACACACATATATATATATATATATACATATTTGTGGTGTGGAATTTAGATGAAAACCCAGATTCCTAATTTTTAGGTTTCCCTTGGGCAATGATTGCAACGACGCGGAAAGGCTCTTGGTGTTATTGTCCTCGATAATTTCCTGTCTTAACGGTGTCTTGTATAGTGTCTGGGACGAAGGAGCAATTTTAATAGCAGGATGTTGGGTTGCTTGTGCATTCTTTTGTCTGTCAACCTTCCTCTCTGTCAATCTTTCCGCTTGTTATGTTTCTCTTTCGTTGAATTTGATTATCATTCTTTCATCCATTGTTTCTTTATGTATAATCGTGTGAGTTTAAGTACACTTAAACACAGATGCGCACACGCATAGTTATTATTATTATTATTATTATTATTATTATTATTCTTATTATTATTATTATTACTATTATTATTATTATTATTACTTAAGCTACAAGCCTAGGTGGAAAAGTAGAGTGCTATAATACCATGGGCCTCCAACTGGAAAAAAAATATCCCAGTGAGGAAAGGAAATAAGGAAGCAAATAAACTACATGAGAATTAATGAGTAACTAATACAAAATATTTTAAGATCAGTAACAGCGTTAAAATTATAAACTATATATAAACTATGAACAGAGAATAATATTAGCTTGTTCAACATAAATCATTTCCTGCAAGTTTTGAACTTCTGAAGTTCCACCCATTCAACTGCCCGAGTATTCCACAATCTGGTCATAGCTAGAATAAAATTCCTAGGAATACTGTGTAGTATTGACCCTTATGATGGAGTAGGCATGACTGTTAGAATTAACTGCAAATATCATACTTCGCACAGGTTGGTAATCTGGGAAGATTTGAGCCAAAGGATAGTCAGAATTATTAAAAATCTTAAGCAGCATGCATAAAGAACTAACTGAATGACTGTGCCAGAGATTGATATCTTGATCAGCAATAAGAAATTTATTAGACCACAAAGTCTTGTCTAACAAATTAAGGTGAGTCAGCAGCTAAAGCCGAAACGGTAGAATGATGGAATTAAAACACTTCTTCAGGACAGATTGATCACTGAAACTCTATATTCAGGGAAAGGAAGTCATGCAAAGAGAGTAGCATCATCTTCATATACAACGAGCTTATTTTTTTGGCCAATCCACATATCAATTGTATAGAGTATGAAAATAAAATGGGCCAAGAACACTACCCTGAGGAACACCAGATATAACATTCACATACTCACTATTATTATTATTATTATTATTACTATCCAAGCTACAACCCTAGTTGGAAAAGCAAGGTGCTATAAGCCCAGGGGCTCCAACAGGGAAAAATAAAGTGCCCATCAGTAAAAACTCTTTGCAATTTATTATTTAAGAAATCAATAATGAGGCTAAGAAAAGACCTACCTACTCCCAACTGTTTGAGTTTGAAAACAAGGGCCTCATGATTAACACGGTCAAAGGCAACACTAAAATCAAGGCCAATCATAAGAACTTCTTGACCGCAATCAAGGGATTTATGTTCAGCACTGGGGATTGTAAGAACGACATCGTATGCTCCAAGGCCTCTGCAAAACTAAGGAATAGATGATTATGTTCATCATAGGTGGACGTTTTCCCAAAAAACATTAGAATAACTTTGGCGATAATCAGCTTGGCTAGAGTTCCCACAGACACATTTACCGAATGGAATAACATTACCAGTTCTCCAACAAGTGCTAAAAGAAAAACTTCTCGCTAACTTGTGGAAAATAACTGACAGTTCAAGAGCTAAGAAATCAGCAGTCTTTATAAAAGACAAAGGAAAAATACCTTGTGGGTCTACACCTCAATTTGCGTCAAGGTCCATCAAGAGTGTTTTAATTTCAGAGGACCAAAAAATTAAACTACTTATTTTAGCCTCAGAAAAGCAGGAACGAGGAAGATATAGTTTCTCATTACTCTACTTACTGTCAAACACATCAGCTAAAAGGGTTGCCTTTTCCTTTGGACAATGAATGATAGAACCATCTGGTAGAATAGGAACTGTTAATTCTATACAAAGGAGCGCTGATTTAGGGGTAGCACACTAGATATGTTCCTGGATTGTGCCAGAAATGGTTTCTTTTATGGTTAAATTGTATTCCTTTTCAGTTGAAGTGTAAACTCTCTGAGCAATAACTCATAACTGAGTATAGTTTGTCCAAGTCAAATCTGATCTGTTACACTTCCAAAGATGAAAGGTCTCCTGCTTCTCCAAATAAGCATGTTTACAATCATCATTGAACTAGGGTTTGTCTTTACCTTTGGTATTTTATAATACGAGAAGGGTATACCTAAATTTGACCTGATTCTCATTTAAGAGAGCAACAGGCTGACCAATTCACATTCAAAGGATCACCCAAAAGGCTATTCAAGTCTCCTTAAGATTATATATATATATATATATATATATATATATATATATATATATATATATATATATATATATATATATATATATCTTACATGAGTATGTCACATCAGGAACAGGCTGCTCAGTCTTAATTACTAACGAAATTAAGGCATAATCAGTTGTCCAAATGGGAGAACCAACCTTTCTTGTTAAACACCAGGGGAATCAATGTTTACTAGGTCCAAGCAGTTACCAGATCTGTGATTAGCTACATTTATGATTTGCTCACACCCTGATTCAGAGGCTAAGTCCAAAGCTCTGAAGTAGGAGAAACAGAATTTAACCACTTCCTATGGTGAACATTTAAATCACCGACAAGAAGAAAAGAGGCTTTTCTGTCATCATGTAATTTAGCCATGATGGCAATAAGACAATCGAAGATAGAATCATCTAAGCCTAGATGCCGGTAGATCGAACACAAATAAAAGTTCTCATACCAGTCACAAACATTTACTGCCTGAATCTCATGACATCCACATTCATAGCAGGACTTGTGAGAAACAGGGTACTCAGTTCTAATATACACTGATATTCCCCTTGCCCAAGGGACAGCATCTCGTTTCAAAATTATTGTTTACTTAAAACCTGTAATAAGAAGAGCTCATATGAGTACCTCAGCTGAGTTTCTGAGCCTAGAATATCATATTGTCTGGAGGCAACTGTAAGGTCTTGATTATTGGCAAGCAGTCCACGAATATTGCAATACATTAGATGACACTAGCGAAGTCTGAGGTATACTGGTCCCGCATTTTGGTCAGTATCCTAACAATAGGAATTAAGAGAAAATAAGAAAGTTTCACCATATTTAGAGATAAAATCTACAATAATGATAACCAAAACAATATGTACACGAATGTAAGTAAAGTGACTCTAATAACCCATAGACTAAAGATGAAATACCGGATAAAATTGGTCAGCATGGTGGAGCCGACACACCATGTCAACAGCCACTTTGACTGAAGGTAGGACAGTAAAATGGTTTTGAAAATGAATACCATAGAGGAAGATTAAGAAACAGATTGGAACAGTCAACCTTTTGATAAACGACCAGGCATCCATGGCCTTCCTATTAAGATTGCCCAACACATCATTTTATAAAAAAACAAGAAAAGAAAACAGGTAGAATTGTGGGTCCGAGTCTACCCTCAAGCAAGAGAACTTTAACCTAAGACAGTGAAAGACTATAGTACATAGGCTATGGAACCACCGAAGACTAGAGAACAATGGTTTGATTTTAGAGTGACCTTTTCCTAGAAGACCTGATTTTATTAGCTTGAGTCTCTTCTACCCTTAAAAGTGAAAAGCAGCCACTGAACAATTACAGTGCGTTTGTTGACTCTGGGTGCAGAAGATGGGTTTGGTGTTGTCGGGTTTATGAGGAAAGAGGTGAATGTATATGGAATACTTGAGCCTTTTTGGTGTATTTATAGGCAAAGGAAAAAATGCGTCGTCCGGAGATGGATCCAATGTTGTACTGTTCTGGTCAGTCAGAGGACCCAATAATTCTCTAGCACCAGAGTATCAACTAGTTTCTGGTGCCCTGGCCAACTCACTACCGATATATATATATATATATATATATATAATATATATATATATATATATATATATATATATATATATATATATATATATATATATATATAGGATAAATTTTGCACATACTCTTGTAAAATTTACATGAAATCCCAAGCAGACTGGAATGGGATTTTGCATGATCTTTTGTGCTTGAATTGGTCACAATTATATAGTAGTGTAGATCCTGTTGTCCCTTTGAATGAGAATCTAGTTAACATAATTGATAAGCGTATCCCTTCTCGTGTGCTAAGGTACCGAGTGAAGGACAAACTGTGGTTTAATGATGATTGTAGACGTGCTTATTTGGAGAAGCAGGAGGCCTATCATCTTTGGAAGGGTAACAGATCAGATTTGACCTGGAACAACTATACTCAGCTTCGAGGTTTTGCTCAGAGAGTTTATGCCTCAACTGAAAAAGGAGTACAATTTAACCATAAAAGAAACCCTTTCTGGTACAACTCAGGAACATAAATGGTTGTCTACCCTTAAATCTGCACTCTTAGGTGTAGATGCAACAGTTCCTCCTTTATTATGTTTTTGACAGTAAACAGAGTAATGAAAAACTTGAACTTCCTCATTCCTGTTTTCCTCAGGCTAAACTAACTAGTTAAGCTTTTCGATCTCGTGAGATTAAAGCTCTGTTGATGGACCTCGATGCTTATGGAGGTGTAGACCCAAATGGTATTTTTCCTTTGTTTTTATAAAGACAGCAGATTTCTTAGCTCCAAAATTATCTGTTATTTTGCGCAAGTTAGCAAGAAGAGCAGCTTTTAGCACTTGTTGGAGAATTGGTAATGTTACTCCTCTATGTAAATGTGTTTGTGGTAGCTCAAGTCCCACTGATTACTGCCCAATTTCCATAATTCCCATATTATCTAAAGTTTTTGAACGTCTTCTGGTAAAACGTCTTAATAGGTTTGCTGAAGGTAATCATCTATTCTCTATTTGGCAATTTGGTTTTCGTAAAGGCCTTGAGCATGTGATGCCCTTCTTAAAATCTCCAATGCTGTACAGAAATCCCTTGATTGTGGTCGGGAAGTTCGTATGATTGGCCTTGATTTTAGTGCTGCTTTTGACCGTGTTAATCATGAGGCCCTTGTTTTCAAACTCAAACAGTTGGGAGTGGGTGGGTCGTTTCTTAGCATTATTATTGATTTTTTAAGTAATAGATCTCAAAGAGTTGTTGATGATGGGCACCATAGTGAGTATAGGAATGTGATATCCGGTGTTCCACAGGGTAGTGTTCTTGGCTCATTACTTTTCATACTGTATACACATGACACGTGGTTTGGCCTAGAAAACAAGTTTGTTGCATATGCAGATGATGCTACTCTCATTGCATCAATTCCATCCCCTGAATGTAGATCTGGGGTTGGTGAATCCTTTAATAGAGATTTAGCTAAAATTATTGTATGGTGTATGAAGTTCAATCCTAACAAAACTCAAAGTATGATTGTAAGTAGGTCAAGGAAGTTGGCTCCTCAACATCCGGATCTCAGTATTGATAATGTTTCTTTAAATTTGTATGACTTTTAAAATCCTAGGTGTGATTCTCGACAGCAAATTTACTTTTCAGAAACACATTAGGTCTGTGTCTTCTTCAGTTGCACAAAAAATTGGCTTATTGGGAAGGTCTTATAAGATTTTCGGTGATCAATCTATTCAGAAGAAGTGTTTTAATTCTTTCATTCTACCCTGTTTTGAGTATTGTTCTCCTGTCTGGTGTTCAGCTGCTGATTCTCATCTTAATTTGTTGGACAGAAACTTACGGTCTATTAAATTTCGTATTGCTGATCTAGATATTAATCTTTGGCCCCGTCGCTCAATTAGTTCATTATGCATGTTGCATAAGATTTTTCATAACTCTGACCATCCTTTACATTCAGATCTCCCTGTACAATTCTATCCGGTTCGTAATACTAGGCAGGCAGTTAATTCTAATAGCCAGGCCTTTTCCATCATGAGGCTCAATACTACACAGTATTCTAGAAGTTTTATTCCAGCTGTTACCAAGGTGTGGAATGATCTTCCTAATCGGGTAGTTGAATCAGTAGAACTTCAAAAGTTCAAAGTTGGAGCACATGTTTTTATGTTGACTAGGCTGACATGAGTCTTTTTATAGTTTATATATGACATCTGTTTTTGACGTTGTTAATAGTTTATGTAGGACATATCTGTTTTAATGGTGTTACTGTTTTTAGAATGATTTATTGTTAATTTATTCTCATCATTTATTTACTTCCTTATCTCCTTTCCTCACTGGGCTATTTTCCCTATTGGAGCCCTTGGGCTTATAGCATCTTGCTCTTCCAACTAGGGTTGTAGCTTGGCTAGTAATAATAATAATAATGATGATGATGATAATGATAATATTGATTACAGTGGTGAGATCGGTGCTGTCGGAGACATTTAAATTACTGAAGTGTAGTATGGTTACTGCATTGGAGTCATTTAAACTGACATTAGGCTCATTTGTTCATGGCCACATTTTCCACTATATTTCAGTAGTGATTTACGATATTCTCTGGGATCTCTTTACTTTTTCTTTGGATTCCAGCAAGTTTCATGATTATTTATCAGATTTTTAGAAGGTTCATTTTATTTTATCATTATTGGATATTAAAATTTGAGGATATATTGATAGTGTTTAAATAGCGTGTCCGACTGTCTCTTGTTTAAATTAATTACCTGTAAAAAGGGAGAATTGACATGCAGAGAGAAAGGCAGATGCCCATGTGGTCAGACAGGTGTGCTTAACGACCCGACAGGTGTTGCTAATTGGCTGGAGCCGCTCTAGAAAGCTTTTGTCGTTTGTGGTAGTTAGGAGTGTCTTTTATCTGGAGGGTACTTATTCCGGCGCCATACTGGTCACCCACCTCCCTGGGTAGTCACGATTTCCCTCTAATGAAGGAAGAGATTAGGCAGAGAAAATCAAGGTAGTATTCATTACCTCATTCGCCTTCGTTATTGAAGGATTAAGAATAAACCAAATTTATAAATACGATTCCTCGGCATGCCAGCTGTATCTTACGTATGTACTGAGGCACCATTTGCTTTTTGTCTATTGTTCCCAAGAGCAGTGGAATGCTTGAATTATGTTAGCCTTCAGTTTTTTTTTTTTTTTTTTATCTTGTCGGAGTTATTCGCAGAATATTATGTCTTTTATAACTGCCAATAGTTGTGCAGGTTTTTTTTCGCCATACAGATATATTTTTTTCAATATTCGTGTGGTTAAATAATTTAAATAATATTAGATAGTGAATTGATATATATATATATATATATATATATATATATATATATATATATATATATATATATATATATATATATATATATGTATGTATGTATGTATGTATATATATATATATATATATATATATATATATATATATATATATATATATATATATATATATATATATATACAGTAGTGTACGCTACCCGTCAAAAGTGACGACTAAATATTTAGATCAATATGTACAGATTATTATTATTTTATTATTATTATTATCGTTGTTGTTGTTGTTGTTGTTGTTGTTGTTGTTGTTGTGGTGGTGGTGGTGGTGGTAGTGGTGGTGGTTGTTGTTGTTGTTGTAGCTAATGTAGCATTAATAATAGTAAAAATAGTAATAAAACTAATTAATGCACATAACTAATTAATGCACATATTGTTCCTTTAATAATTAGAATGGATATAGATATTACTGGAACCAAGCAGGCTATTCAGCGCCATAGTGCAACTGGAGAAATACCCAGATGTATCATGAAGGAGATCTTAAAAGAGGTTTTGTCATGAATTCTTGTTTCAGTGTTTGATGATAGTTAGAAAAAATTACGAGTGGTAGCCAAAACGTTAATAACTTTCTGTTCCCTCCTGTGAGAAATTTAACCGTTTTGTTTCTCTCTCTCATATATGTATGTATGTATGTATGTATGTATGTATATATATATATATATAGGTAAATATATATATATATATATATATATATATATATATATATATATATATATATATATATATATATATATATATATATATATATATATATGGTAATAGTTTACAACACCACGCTCTCCATTTACTCCAAAATAATGCAATCCTGCAGTTTTCATCTTCTTGCACAGTAATTAAGTGGTTATTTAAATACTGAGAAAGCAATATTATTATTATTATTATTACTATCCAAGCTACAACCCTAATTGGAAAAGCAAGATGCTATAAGCCCAGGGGCTCCAATAGGGAAAAATAGCCCAGTGAGGAAAGGAAATAAGGAAATAAATAACTGAAGAAAACAAATTAACAATAAATCATTCTAAAAAAAGTAATGTCAAAAGAGATATATCATATATATACTATTAACAATGTCAACAACAAAAATGTCATATATAAACTATAAAAAGACTCATGTCCGTCTGGTCAACAAAAAAGGATTTGCTCCAACTTTGAACTTTTGAAGTTCTACTGATTCAACAACCCGATTAGGAAGATCATTCCACAACTTGGTAACAGCTGGAATAAAACTTCTAGAGTACTGCGTAGTATTGAGTCTTATGATGGAGAAGGCCTGGCTATTAGAATTAACTGCCTGCCTAGTATTACGAACAGGATAGAATTGTCCAGGGAGATCTGAATGTAAAGGATGGTCAGAGTTATTAGCAAGATATGTTGAGGAAGGGGGAAGGGGTTATAAAAAGAAAATAGCTCGGTTTCCTCACCAAACGACTTGGAACTGACATGTCAACAAAGTCAACGAAACAGGATTTGTGATGCCAGCGTACTGTACATAAACAGAAGTTCATGATGCCAGCGTACATTTGTTATACTGTATATTCAAAATATACTTAATCAAAAATTGAGTGATTACTCAAAAGTGTCACTATTTGTAAATTGCATATTTTATGGACACTTTTGAGTAATTAATCCATTTTTAACTATGCATATATTGAATATACAGTATATCAAATGTACGCTGGCATCACGGACTTCTGTTTATGTACGCTGGCATCACGAATTCTGTTTGGTTGACATTGTTGACATGTCAGTTCCGAGTCGTTTAGTGAGGAAACAGAGTTATTTTCTTTTTATAACCCCTTCCCCCTTCTGCAACATATCTTGCTAATTATTGCTTTACAAGAATTTAAATAACCACCTAATTACTGTGCAAGAAGATGAAAACTGCAGGATTGCATTATTTTGGAGTAAATGGAGAGCGTTGTGTTGTAAACTATTACCATATATATATATATATATATATATATATATATATATATATATATATATATATATATATATATATATATATACTGTATGTGTGTGTGTGGTTGAACTTCTCACATGAAAGAACACACACACACACATATATATATATATATATATATATATATATATATATATATATATATATATATATATATATATATATATATATATACATTATATGTATATATATATATATATATATATATATATATATATATACATTATATATATATATATATATATATATATATATATATATATATATATATATACTGTATATATATATAAATATACACACATATACATGTCATGTATTATGCTTATATCAATACATATTTATAGATATGCACATATACAGTATTTACTGTACATGTATATTTGTGTCTATGTTTTTTATTTTTTTTTAAACTATATGAAAATTTATATTATACTAATAAACACCATTTTCCATTAATTTACATAATAGAACATGTCTTTTAGTTCATCGATCTTTGTTTCGGGAATTAACAAACAATGGTGTCTTAATTGCAGGATGGTAGTTAAGGTTCGTTGGAAAGGATTAGGCTTAACTATAACCAATTAGTGGTTAAGGAATTTTAATGATTAGAATTCTTTGGATGATGACACAAGTTTTTCCTGTTGTGTGTTTACTTTGGCCAGGGCTTTTACTGAAGGAAGGGAGGGATACGGATGGGAAATCCTTATGGGAAGGAGAGACCCTTTTGATCGGTTTAGTGCTTTCTTCTTTTTATTAGTATTATATACGAAACATCGTTGTGATTTTTTCCAGTTGGCAACATTTTTTCCTGCGTTCGTAAACCATCTAGATATAGTTCGAAAATATTTTTCGTTGATTATAAACAACTTACGGCTGAGTTCATTTCCTGTAAATGAGTTGTTTTTCCTTATGGTATCGAATTGTATTTGATGGCGTTCATATTTGTTAAAAAAAACTACCTGTTGGTAAAGCACAAATAAATAGAATTTATTTGAAAGAAGGAATTTGAATGAAAAAGTATCTGCAATGTGTGTCTATTCATAGTGACCATGACAGTTAACCAGATAACTTCATTCACTTGAGATCATCCTTTTTTGAAAAATTATACTACAAAAATACTTTTATCGCGCTTTTGTTTTGTTCTTTCCTCTTCGTATTTCCTTTTCTCTCTCTGACCATGAGGCGTATTTCCTTTTCTCTCTCTGACGACTAGGTGTTAATTTATTGTTTTGTGCAAAAGAGGTTTTGTGGGTTTGCCGAACACAGGTAGTAGTTTATTTATTTCCTTATTTCTTTTCCTCACTGGGCTATTTTCCCTGTTGGAGCCCTTGGGCTTATGGCATCCTGCTTTTTCAACTCTGGGTTGTAGCTAAACAAATAATAATAATAATAATAATAATAATAATAATAATAATAATAATTGATGTCTGTCATCGTCCAGAATAGACACCCTGGAGGAATGAGAAAGAGGAAAGAAGGGAAGGTGTAGATGAAGAAGCAGGGTTATGTTATGATGTAATTGTTATATTGCACATTTCCCATTATTCTAATTTGGTAAGAATTTATTTCCTATGGCGTTTATAGAGTTTTTATACTGTTCCTTCATTCATGTATTGCATACCCATTGCAATGAAGAAAGCTTACACAATAAGTAGTCATGTGAAAATATTTTATAATTATCAATGGAGGGGTAATTTTTAGATATGACTATTTACAAACTAACTTTGTAAAGTTGTTTTTAAATTTGTATACAGTTGACAAAACGTAAACATTACATCGCCAATTTCATATAATTCATTTATGGTTGAAAGGTTATGGCCTAATACATGCAAACACGCACACACATAATGTGTATATGATAAGGCGGCCGTACACGTACGCGACTGGTACGCTGATTTGAGAGCGACTGGCATGGCACGAACAGGTCTGTCTTTATCGTTTATGGGAGCTATTGATGCCAGTCCTGTCAACTCAAGCCAGGATTGTCCAGTCGCCCTTTCAGTATGTCGAACTGACTGGGGAGTGACGCGTTACATTGCTGCTGCTGGAAAGGACTGAGGCCAAGTTTCAACATGTACAATACCCGTATGAGTACTCTGAGAGGAATAAACGGAAAATGTAGTTTTATAATGACTTAAAGAGAAGTAAGTATATTTCTTTTATGCTCTAATAATGATAGGGAGTGCCTATCATGTTTATTCAAGTCAGATTTCATAGATTTATATTAAGAAAAAAAATATAGTAAAATGTACCAAATTTTGGCATTTTCAAAATTACTTGTACCAATTGTACTTGATACCCCGTAATGTACAAAATTTGGTACACAAGTGCAAAAAACGTAGCCATGCAGTCTTCTTAAAATGAATAGGTAAGTCCGTAGCATGTGTGGGCATTTTAACCGGATAGGAGCGTCGTTCCAGTCCAGCAGGACAAACCGTATGGTCAGTCCTCTGCGTATATGGCCGGCTTTAGTGTTTACCAAGATCTACATATATAAATTAGTAGACTTTGGCCACATGTTATATATATATATATATATATATATATATATATATATATATATATATATATATATATATATATATATATATATATATATATATATATATATATAATCTGTTTGAAAATCCTACAAATTCTCAGTGTTATTTTAAAGTCTGATTAGATTATCAAAGTTAATAACATTTAAGACGTATTTCAAAAATTGACGCATTCAGGGCATCGAGCTTTCGAAAACCTGTAGATCACTGAGGTCAATTTCCTTTAAAGATACTTATTCAAATGACCTTGCCCACAGTAATCGACAACCGCAGAAGAATGGGCCATCATAGGAAAAACAAATGAAAAATTAGAAAAATGTAAAAGTTTTCAAAATTGATAGAAATCTCACTTTGGCCATATCTACTTCCACGTAAGTTATGAGAAATCCTCAAATAACGTTATGGGTTTATTAAGTCTAGAGCAGCAAATACATAAAACCTCCGTTGAGGCCATGACCTCCGTCCAACTAGTTAGCGGCGGTGAAAAGGAAATGCTTAGGTCAATAGACCCACTAAGACTAGACAGCATATTACTCTCAAAAAGACGCCGCAAAAATAGGCTGTGGTCAAGTATTGGACAGCGATTGGAGAAGGGACTGGATATGGCGGGGGATTGTACTTGGGTCATTGTGGGGGAAGGGGGATGAGTGCTTGTTCCTGCGGTTGTATGTTAATGTTGCTATAAGAGTGTGAGAGTGTAGGAAAGTAGATTGTAGTTCCCCCACAGAGCGATTGTCATTGAATATTTGTTCGTAGTCGTATGGTAAGGTACACTTGCATTATATTGTTGCCTTGTCTAAAGTCTGAACTATGGCTACTTGAAGAATCCATGGCTAATATCTTTTGTAGTAATGTGACTTTTTCTTAGGTATTCGCCTTTTAGGAAAACTTGTCATTGTGATTATTAGCTTAAACGTTTATATACTAGGTTTTGCTGTTTTCAGTAGGCATCTGGTTCAAGCTATAGGCATGAAATTTGTATAAAATTGGCGTATTTCGAATATTACATTCGCTGTTATAGATACTTCTGATACTTATTTGCCTAATGTCTTAATGATGTTAATACTGAACTCATATTTTTTATTATTATTATTATTATTATTATTATTATTATTATTATTATTATTATTATTATTATTATTCAGAATGGTACTAAATCAAGATCCCAAAGTGAAAGCCCAATTCGGAAAAATAAAATGAAAAGTAAAAATGTTGCTGTGAAAGACCAATAAAGAACAAAAATGACTGGGATTAATTAGAAATAAAATCATTAATGTTTTGGCAAATTACCTAAACAGCAAAGAAGCATTAGCATCAAATTTGGACTTTTTACATGATTTGGTCACAAAATCAATATGCAGTAATTGATTACAAGGTAGTACTGAACTCAATCAACAAGAAAAAGTAGGACATAGAATGATTTAGATATGGAAGATGGCGAAGTTATTTATAGAATGTAATTCTTGGAATTTGATTTAAATCTCATACCTTGGTTTCAATATGATATAAACATAGTTCCAAATCCTTCAAGTTTATAAACTAATCTGGTATATTGATTTTTTTTTTTTTAATTGAATAGAATTTAGCGAAATACACAAAAGATATTTATTATTTGGACTTAGTCATACGCTATAGTAGTTGTTATTAGTATTAATTTTCGATTCTAAACTTCCCAGAAATTAATTATTTGATTGTGTATTAGTATCTCGGAACAGTTCTGAAATATTATAAATAGAAGCAATGAATGAGATTAATCGGCAATTAGTAGAACAGTGGTAAGTGTTTAGGAAATGAAGGCGAACTCATCCCAGCATCTTAACGTGAAAGTACATTTTATCAAGGATTTTTTTTTTTCATAAGATTATCCCAAGAAATACATTTATGCAATAGTACTTAGATACAGTCTGTCTGTCTGTCTGTCTGGTGAACCGAGGAATTCATAAAATGTTTCATACTTGTGCAATATTAACTGGGTAATTAGTTCACGTAAGTCTTAATTTTGTTCACATATTAAATCATATTTCCCGTATATGTTGATAACGACTTGCTAAGATTTTATTGGTAAGAGTGATGATCTTCAATCTTGGTAAAATTTATTTGATTGAGAACCAATTTCGAACTTTCGAACCCCAAGTTTAGCTATTTCATTTAGGTTACGAATCTTTGGGTACGAATACTGTCCACGTTCCTGGAATAACTTCAGACGGCAAGATGTCGTTTGATTAACTAGAATTTTCTCTAGTTGCTGCGTCAGTCGCGTAAAATGTCTGTACATTACAGTAAATTGACTAGACTTTTTAGACAACAAACTATTATTATCATTTAGATAGAAACATTTATAGTATTCAAAATTGTTACAATTTCATAACGACGTGATGAACTAATCAAATGCATAAATATTTTATAGAAGCTAGTTTGTCCCATTTTTATTGTGTTGAAGTAATTCATTCCCATTAGCTTAAGCAGATATCCTGTTATCGTTATCAAAGTTTATTCTGTTAAAAACCATTGGGAACCCCCTTCCAAAGACTTGCAGAATTCTGACTAGATTTTCTCGTTAGGTTGTTGAATCAGAAAAGTTTCACAGTTCCAGATGGTAGACGATGCTCTGACATATTTATCGTATAATTTGGCTCTCTTTTAAATTATCAGGCTTCTCTCATAATTTTGGTAATCAGTATCCGTGCCGAGTTACATCTCCTGTCTCACTTAAAAAACGTCAGTTTTGAAATCGCCCTTCAGGGCTTATGATTTGTTTGCACGGGTAATGAAAACAGTAGTAATGGCTTGAGAGACCGGAAGTCTGTAGTGTATCCTTTTAGGCGTCAGACAACTTTCCCCAAGATTTAATCTCTGCCATCGGATTGACAGAACTGTTTTTGACAGCTTAAAGTAGTGGAAATGGCTATTATATCCTGTTGCATGATTGTGCCAGATTGTTGGGATAGTTTATGTGATTGTGTGATTGTGGGTAGTGTACAACATAGCTGTATTTCCTTTCAATGTAAGACACTCATGGCTTGCAAGTCCTTTGCTTGCAAGACTGCGTGGTCTTATCGCTTAGGTGCATTCCGTAGCGACCTTACGATAGTGTTTATTCCTTCGCATTCAAGTTGTCTTCAATTCGTTTGGCACGGCGTGGTTTATCGTAGAAATGCGAATTTTCAGCCATATTTTGCTGGTAGGAGATATGTGTTGTGGTCATGTGATGAAAGTCTTATCTAAATTGAGTCTCTCTCTCTCTCTCTCTCTCTCTCTCTCTCTCTCTCTCTCTCTCTCTCTCTCTCTCAATAAAATTAGATTTTCTCAAAGGAAATAGGTTTTCTTATATCCTCCTTTCTCTCGTAATGTATGTACTGTATACATGTACTTGAAAGTAAATTGATTGTAAGACTAATTGTCGGCAATCTGATCATTGTTAAGGTCAGTATTGTAGGAAGTCATGTTTACAGAATAAGCCTGTAGTTGTTAAAAGAAAGCATTCATATAACACTTTTGGATAACAGATTTTATTATGTAACATAGAAAATCGATTGGATAGAAAATGTTCTTATAAAACCGCAAAGATAAATTTTAACCAGTTTTGAGTGGCAACGCGCTTTTTTTTCCTCTTCATCCTACATACGTAGGAGATATTTATGGTGTATTTGTACGCAAAAATATTAATGTATTTGACTTACAAAATGGCGTTTTAGATAAATGAATAGCTTTCCTGTTTATGAGTTAACAATCTCATCCTGGAGCTTGAAAAAGACATCATGGGTTTAATGTGAGTTACTAAGGGTCACAATCAATCTCTAAATTTCCTCTTGAGTTCGTGAGTTATTTCTGCAATGATAGCAGAGGTATCCTAAATGTTATAAGTTCGTCCTATAATAGTGGCTTGGGAATATACGTTCTAAAATATTTTCAAGAGCATGATTAAGTGGTAAAGAATAGAGCCAATCGACCTAAAGGATTACTTCACCTATATGGGAATATATGTTTGGGACGATAAAAGATGGCAAAGATGATATCCAATTCATCAAAAGAGCGGCAGATAGTAAACTCATTTCTTGTATAATGCCACTCATCTTAGGAACGAAGCTTATTTCCAATGCCAGCGACCATTACTACAGTATGTTCCCGCTCTTTGCTGATGTTTTAGTTAAAACTCTTGCTGTTACTGTTTCTGTTGAAGTTGCTACTGATGCCGATACAGTTTCTGTTTTAGATTTTTTTTAACTTCCCCCCTCCCCCCCCCCCCCCCGTCACACATCAAGATCGTGCAAACCTGTTAAATGGCAGTTAAGTTGCAGATCAAGTCTGTATAAACGCTTATCAGTTATCTACACATAAGTTAAAATGCAGTAAGGTCTATATTCCTCTTATTTCATGCCAGAGCTACTTCTCTATGGGCAGGTGCCAGAATACGCAAGGTCATGTTATGCACTGTTAGAGTAAATATATACACAACTCTTTGTTCATTCCAGTAAGTAGTTATATCATTTTATTAGAATATAAATAATTTGTTTCTTATTATCAGTTTTCTATCTCTTAAATGTGAATTATCCTACTTTATTTTGAGAGAAAAAATAAGTTGGGTACATCCTACGAATGGGTATCCTTGCAGAGCGAAGATTATAGAAATAAGGGCAAATAGAAACGGGAAGAATTCTAGAATTTATCTGTATGGTTCATTGTTTATCATATGGAGTTTCGCTGAATATCTGATATGTGGATTTGGTGGATTGATTAATGACTGAATTATAAACCTGATGATGTGAGACTCTGGGGACCTTGTTTTCAAACTTGAACAGATGGGATGCAGTGGAATTGGGTCCTAACCAAACTCAAAGTTGGATTGCAAGTAGGCCAAGGACAGTGGCTCCTCAACATCCAGGTTTTTGCATTGAAAATGTCTTATTGACTATTTACATCCCATTTAAAATTCTAGGTGAAAGTCTTGATTGCCAATTTACTTTTGAGAAACACATAAGGTCTGTTTCTTCCCCTGGATACACAAAAAATTGATATATTAAGAACGTCTTTTAGGGTTGTTGTGGTCAATCCACCTTGAAGAAATGGTTTAGCTTTTTAATTCTACCATGTTTTGAGTATTTTTCAGTGTGGTCTTTCTTCCACAAAACTTTCTGTTTAATAAACTCCTTATTCCTGATCTAAATATTATTGTTTGGGCCCATCGTTCAGTTAGTATTTTGCGAATGTTGCATAAGATTTTTCATTATTCTGACTACCCTTTACATTCAGATCTTCCCAAAGTTGTACCATCCTGTTTGTAATTAATTCTAGCAGTCTTGCCTTCTACACCATAAGCCCTATAATACTACATAGCTAGAAGTTTTATTATTTACTGAACATGTTTACATAAGTTTCCTTTCATAATCTATACTGTATATGACTTAATTATTTTAACGTTGTTATTGATCTTGATATAATTTTATATTTTTTTACACTTTATCATATATAGTTTATTTGTTATTTCGTGCTTTCCCTGTTTGAGCCTTTGGTCTTCTAGCATCCTGCGTTTCCAACGAAGATACCTTGGCAAATAATAATAATAATAATAATAATAATAATAATAATAATAATAATAATAATAATAATAATAATAATTAATAATAATAATAATGATAATGATAATGATAATGATAATAATAATAATGATATATCTTTTAATGTTGAAAGAATATACTTTTCATTGCAAAGTTAAATATGATTCCTTTATCATGACAGAGAGAGAGAGAGAGAGAGAGAGAGAGAGAGAGAGAGAGAGAGAGAGAGAGAGAGAGAGAGAGAGAGAGAGAGAGAGAGAGCTTTTTCATGCAACAGAGCTTCTGAAATCTGACCAACGCCCCATGAAGGCTACTTTAGTCATCTCATTAAAAAAAAGTAAAAAAAGTAAAAAATCTATTATGAATCGCACAGTCAACAAAAGTGCCCTTGAGATCAGACTTGTATCTTGGTAACCTTCTATAATTGCAATTTGAACGGATTTTGTTTCCGACTCCGCGATTTTGGTGTGATGCTTCCGCCATTGTCGTGATTAGAAAATGTGGGGTGGGGGTGGGGGGGGGGGATAGGTTTTCCGAGATTATTTAAGTGATGAGAAGGGAATATTGTCAGAAGTCTTATGTTAAACTGTATGTCTGGTTGATCTTTTGGGTTGCGTCGGTTGAAAGAGTTTGTTCTTGCATTTTGTTTTAGAATTATTGTATCTATCTCTCATACACATGCAGTATGGTCTTAGAATGAAAGAGATTTTCGTTTCAGAATAGAGAGAGAGAGAGAGAGAGAGAGAGAGAGAGAGAGAGAGAGAGAGAGAGAGAGAGAGAGAGAGAGAGAGAGAATGAAAGTTTTGGCTAAAGACTTTTGATGTTTTATCTAGTATTTATCGATATTTTTTTATATGTAGTTATATTTTTTTACTTTTCCTTCATCGTCTTATGTATCGAATTATTTTGATAAATTGACTGTTTTATCTGTATGTGTGTCGCTCCGAATTCTGAGAGTTTACAGACGCTAATGTGTCAGTTTGATGTCGTTTTTACTCTCCGTGTCATAAATGACTCAATGAAAATATATTTTCGGCACCAATCTTCAATATAAAATAACTTGGCCTTGCCAAATTACTGTATGAATCCAGTGTTCTAGAATTGTCGTTATGGGAGGTTAAATAACGTTCGTATTTTTCATCGAACTTTCTTCTTTTACTAATAATAGTCTTCCTGAATAAGTTTGGCTATATTGAGGTTTGTACGAAGTTTAGAGTTTTTTCCCATATCAGTTCTAATGACTTGCAGTTCGATGTGAGTGGCCAGCCATAAGAGATTCTATATGTATAACTCGGTTGTCGGGGGTAAGCTAACTTAATGATAAGGATAATGCAGAGGTCAAAATGATATTTTTAATATTTGTTTGTATAACAATATGAATTAAAAAAATCTGCGCGAAAAGGGTTATTTGGGTTCTGCCTTTGTGATTGTTCTTTATTTCCCAATAATAATAATAATAATAATAATAATAATAATAATAATAATAATAATAATAATAATAATAATAATAATAATAATAATACAGTTTAATGGTGATCATAGGCTTTATACTTATTGTACATACCTCGAAGGCCTTTTACACATTTTTGGTGTAGAATGTAGAGACCTACGATTGCACTTAGGCAGGCTGCTTTACCATTTCCCATATCATCTGATTTGTTTGAGATGACATGTACGAATACATATAAATTTTAGAGCATCATGCAGTGATGATTTAGATTCGGAACCTACAGTATACCCTTTTCAATGTGTCAGGCGTTTGTCACAAATCTCACCTCTTGAACCAACTACCATTTTTATTATTATTATTATTGTTATTATAATTATTGTTATTATTATTATTATTATTATTATTATTATTATTATTAGCATAATGCTACAAGGCCAAGGACTCCTACAGGGAAAGAAGTCAAATATGGAAAGGAAATAGATTAGTAACTTATAAACAACAAGAAAATATAATGCAAATTTATAATAGAATACTAAGATCAGTAATAACATTAAATAGATGAGTCATATATAAACCATAGAATGAGACCATGGCCTCCTGCTCAACATAAACAAAATTTTATGAAACAAGTTAGAACTTCTGAAGCTCCACCGATTCAACCACTAGATTGGGAAGATCGGTCCCCAATCTGGTCACAGCTGGAATAAAAGTTCGAAAATACTGGGCAGTTTAAATCTTGTGATGTAGAAGGCGGAATTAACTACATACTTAGGATTATGTAGAGGATGGTACAGTATGGGAAGATCTGAATGCAAAGGGTGCAAGTTAGAATTATGAAAAGAACTCGTGAAACGTTGCCAAAGAACTAAATGAACGACGGTGCCAGGTACTAATACCAAGCTCAGGAATAAGGAAGTTAATAGACCATAAGGTTTGTACAGCAAATTAAAATGAGATTCAACTGTTGAAGACCTGGCAAGAGAGCATTATTTAAAGTATGAAAGAATGAAAAAATTAAGCTGAAACAATATGGATGTTGAGGAGCCACCACCCTCGACATACAATCATACTTTGAATTTTTGGTTAGAGCTCAATGTCATCCCCCATAATTTGCACCTTATAAGATCTGTCTTGTGGAATCCAACAACCACAATTCTACATTCAGGGGATGAAATTGATGCAAAGGGAGTAGCAATATCTGCAAATGCAAAGAGCTTGTATTCAAGGCTAAACAACACGTTGCCTTTTTTCCCTCTTTGCATTCAGTTACCATAGTTACCAGGTCTCGGAATGGGGGAAGGGTACCATCAGTGCACCTTACACAGTGCACTCTAGAAATTACTGGAAGGCATATGCAGCCTCTCTTCGGTCGCTAGCTGCAATACTCCCTCTCTTATTAATACTGTGCTTTATTCCCGTTCCCGCTTCCTATCCTCCATCTTGAAGTCAAACCTTTTAAAATTTTACTTCATTGTGCAACTGCGGAGGTTTCCCCTGGATTGACTGCGGCACTGAATGATCTTCCCGGTTCCAACGCCCGCCCTATGGCCCAAATTCCATCAATCCATCATTGTTGCCCCGCAATTAAAGAGGGTTTTCGATACAATCAATACCCATTGTTCAACAAGTGGCATCCGGTAATTGCTTCATGGAAATCTCATATCTATGGCTGTAGGCGAGTCTTAAATCTTAGGGAATGGTCTGTACCTACTGAGTCTTTATTGTGTTGTTTTTTATGTGCAGGTCAAGGGAATGGACAGCCGAAAGTCCTTATCTTGACCAGAACCGATTGAGAAAAAGAAAAAGGGGCGGGGGATGAATGAGGCGAAAGCCAGAAGAGGGAAATAAACTTGAAAGAAAAAAAAAAAAAACATTTTGAAGGCATTTGCATTTTCATTATTCGATTCGTTATTCCTTATCAGATTTTAGTTTATTTTCAATGCACATTTGGTATTACATTTGCTTTATGTATCACGTTATTTTGTAGAATACAGCATTTATAGATAGACATATATTTGCAAGCCCTTAGCTGCTTGTTTTAGCCTACTTGAATGAAGTTCCTTCTGACACACACAAGAAGCACTATTCTTATAGATTGAACTTTGATATAATTTTAGTCATTCAACTAATATCAACATTTAGTACAGTTTTCAACTGGCTTAAGTGAATAGTTATTGAAGATGATGCTTAGTTGTTTATGACAAATGGAGGTTTCTGTATAACTTTTAAGATTATTGGCCTTTATTAATAATTTTCCAGTTCGGTCTTGTTCGGATACATTTATTTTTCATGATTGTAAATATGCAGTAGCATGGAAGTGATTATTAAAACAACTAGGCTCTCTCTCTCTCTCTCTCTCTCTCTCTCTCTCTCTCTCTCTCTCTCTCTCTCTCTCTCTCTCTCTCTCTCTCAGGTCTAATATATAGTTAAACTAATCCATATTCTTATCATTGACTTTTAAACGATAGTGTTTCTGGGTTCTCATTTTAGTCATCTTGATATGCCAATGAAATCTGTGAATTCAAGTAAATAGAATAGGTTTAGATATAACATTGTTTTAACGAACCACCAACAGCTGAATATATCGGATATAGCCTAAAGAGTATTGCTCTTTACATTTAAAATTAATTCCAAGAAAATAACATATTTGAAAGAAGTTCGAGAACATTGAGTTGAGTGATTGATTATATCACGGTCAGTCTGTCAATAAATAAGATGGTCGCAATATTCCGAAAATAAAGGGATTTAATAGGCCTCAGTTTTACGCAATATCAGCTTATGCCAGAACATGTAAGATATATCATCAAATGTATATATCTTGCCCAGGCTTGAAAATGGACAGTGTGTTTTGTGGAGGGAAGACGAAAGTCTCTTTAAACCTGTAAGTAGGCGAAGAAAAAAAAAAAAAAAAGATTGAATACGATAACCCAAAAGCTAGAGCAGATCAATTTAACCAATACTTTGCTAATGTAGGAAAAATAACTTATGATAAAACGCAGGAAATTCTACAAAAGTACGAAAATGAAGATATTAGAAACACTCAAAATAATTTTGGCAATAATATAAGATTGTTTAGACCGCAACCAGTTACAGTAGAAACAATAATATTAACAGTTAAGAGTTTGAATAATAGTAATGCTTACGGAACGGATGGTATTCCTACTAGTTTTCTAAAAGATTCCCTTACAGTTATTACATATTATATCATGGTTATCATAAATACATCGATTGTAACTGGGAAATATCCTTCTATTTGGAAACAACCCCTCGTAGACCCTCTTCACACGAAAGGAGACAAGGACGACCCTGGTAATTATAGATCTGTTTCTATCCTTCCAGTAATATCGAAAGTAATAGAAAAGATTGTATGTAATCAGTTAATGGAACATCTAGAAAAAAATAATTTGATTTTTAACACTCAGCATGGATTCCGTAAAGGTTTATCAACAGAAACAGCTTTGATGAAATTAACAGATGAAATTTATAAGAATATTGATAGAAAAAAAGTTTCCATATTAATTTTATGCGACCTATCAAAGGCATTTGATAGTGTCAACCATGATGAATTGTGTAAATTTCTTAAGGAACATTACATTGATACGTTCTGGTTTCACGATTTCTTGAGGGATAGAAGTCAGGTAGTTAGATAGGAGACGTAAATTTCTTGCATTGAAAAGGTTGAATTTGGAGTCCCACAGGGATCTGTCCTAGGTTCAATTCTATTTTTAGTCTACGTTAATGACATGATTAAATACATAGAAAACTGCCTGCTAATTCAATATGCTGATGACACACAAGTTCTTTTGGCTGATCAAATAGAAAATTTAGATGGCTTGATTAAAAGGGCTGAACTAATATTGCTCAAAATTAAGAAATATTTTCTAAGAAAAGGGCTATTATTAAATGGCACTAAAACACAATGCATGTTTGTGGGTAGCTCACAGTATATTAGCAAAATTCCAGATGACATTATAATAAAATGCGATGGTGATGAAGTAAAGATAAGTCAACATGTAGAAAATCTAGGTCTACACATGGACAGGTACATGACATTCTGTACTCACATTGACGAGCTGAGTAGAAAAGTTAGTGGCATTCTAATGTATCTAAGTAGAGTAAAAGATTACTTTGATGATACTACTCGAGTTTTGATAGTGGAAAGTCTGGTCTTGAGTGTAATAAACTACTGTATTAAGATATGGGGGTCAACTAATGATATGCACATGGAAAAAGCTCAAAAAATCCAAAACTTTGCAGGTAGAGTAGCCGTTATTGGGGTGAAAAAACACGATCACATCACCCCAACCCTCCAGCAATTAAAGTGGATAAAATTAAAAGAAAAGTGCATGTACGATGTTTGTGTTTTTGTTTTTAAAAGTTTGAGAAAAGAATATCCCAACTGGCTATACACATTTCCTACATTTGGTAATTGTAGGAATGCATTCACCAGACAGAATGAAAATCTATATGTTGACAGCTATCGAACGGATTTGGGTTCACGCTCAATGGCAATAAGGGGCCCAGCTTGCTGGAACAAACTACCTCTGGAAATAAGAAAATGTATAAATGTTAGTTCTGATTTATTCCTAAAGAAACTTAAGCAATATTTTTTAAATTTTACTTGAATGTATATATATCCTAGATTTTTACAATCCAATTATTGTGAATTTTATGTAAATAATTTATATATTGTTATGTAACAGAATAACCATTTTATAATGGAATAAAGGTTTTTGACTTTGACTTTGATTGAAGTTAGTAGCTATATACCTAAAGAAGAGTTTTAAAATGTCGGGGAAAGCGGAAGAAATTTGTCTTTAGACTAATATTTTTTCCAACAATTACAAACCTTTATTTCGTCCATCGCAACATGTATTCCGAATGAAATTTTACCATAATTTTTGTTTACTGTTTGAGGCTACTTATTTACTTTCTTTTAATGAATCTGTTTTTATTTTGCAACAGATTACGCTTTTGGAGTCGATGGCGTCATCCTAAAACTACGATAAACACTGCAGACGATGGTATGTATTGTACCGTGATTATATTTTTTCTAAGTAGTGCTTGAGCATATACTGTATTATGTTCTCCTTTTTCTATGATCTTAGAAGCTTTTCTTTTCATTGTAGAGGGGTTTTCTTTTTCTTTTCGTTAATGGACTCTAATTTTTTTTTTCTTTCAAATGTAGATCTGATACTTTTCGTTGTTCTTTTTTTTATTATTATTATTAATTTCCGTATTCGATTTAGATGAATTTTGCATTGCATAAGAATAAATTGGGTGACAAAGGACTAAGTTTTTATTCAAAGATTATAGTTTTTAGCGTATGTGTAATGGAATTGTATGTAATGACATGTATTTTTGTGTGTTGCTGTGAAGTCAAGTGAAGAAAATAATCACTTTTTATGATCGTGCCTACTCTTTACTGTGTGAACTTACAATAACGAAGTAGAAAAACTAATATAAATGTGATTTATAATGTTCTACGAAGATGTTCACCGCAAAGAGTATGATTACAGTATGATAGTTTGGACGAGGAAGAAAAAAAAAGAAATCTTGATTGGGATTTGAGGTGTTTTCTAAAGGCACGAGGAAAGAAAATAATTGAGAGTAAGGGGATTGGGTAGACCCATTTATACCTAATATGAAGCAGCCATCCAGCAAAGTTCCCAATATTCTGCTGTGTTTGCAAATGAGGAAATGGACCGACCCTATGGAGGTGGGCGAGCTGTCGAATATTATTCATCAGTCAAACACCGGTTTACCTTCACTTTTTTTCCCCTAACTAATTTATAATGGGTGTTGGTAACTGGGTGGTCATATGTGACGACCTCTCCTGAATATGGTACATTTTTTTTATATTTCTATGCAAGCTATATTGCTTCTGTTCTGTAGGTATTACCCGTGGGATAACTTGAATTATATTGTGGGCCTATCAAGCATGACCCATTCTTGTAACCTTGGAAAAGATAATCTCCCTTATATAATAAAGAGAAAGTGTCTGGCTATATATATATATATATATATATATGTGTTATATATATATATATATATATATAATGTGTATATATATATATGTATATATACATATGTATGTATATATATATATATATATACATATATATGTATATATATATATATATATATATGTATATATATACATATATATATGTATATATAATTATATATATACATATATATATGTGTAAATATATATATATATATATATATATACATATATATATAAATATACATATATATATATATATATATATATATATATTTCCTGTTACGCTAAGCTTCATTGCCAA
>NC_090740.1:31719225-31729225 GCF_036898095.1 Palaemon carinicauda
TTATAATATTGTGTAGTTGCTTGCGCAACTCATCTAAATACACGCGCGCGCGCGTGCACACACACACGTGTATATATATATATATATATATATATTTCAAATAAGCCATATATATATTAATACATTAAAGTCTGGATTCTCTTAGCGACCTCGGGATCAGAGCCCAAGGCGGAACCGCCCAAAGACTATGATATCGGATCGGCGGGGATTTGAACCCTCGCCAGGATATCTGTATGCCAGTGACCATACCACTCCCCCCGCCGATTTGAACCCTCGCCAGGATATCTGTATGCCAATGACCATACCACTCCGTGGCGGAGTGGTATGCTCACTGGCATACAGATATCCTGGCGAGGGTTCAAATCCCCCGCCGGTCCGATATCATAGTCTTTGGGCGGTTCCGCCTTGGGCTTTGATCCCGAGGTCGTTAAGAGAATCCAGACTTTAATGTATTAATATATATATGGCTTATTTGAAATATGAAAGAAACACGTTTAAATGTGCAAAAAAAAAAAATTATCATATATATATATATATACATATATATATATATATATATATATATATAAATATATGTATATATATATTCATTCAACTTCCTCGCAGCAATCAAGTTAATTTATTCTTTTTTTTTTTTGCATAAAGATTATACTAAACGGCTTTAGCTCTATGTTTTGTACATGTATAGTTATACTGTAGAAGTATCCACAAAGTACATCTATCGTTATACATTATAAGTGTAAATGTACCATATCAAGTATTATACATATGTGCAGCTAATTTACATCATTTTGTATAGTTTTCTTTCAATTTCATGTTATACATCCGCTTGAATGCTATACGGAGTCTCAGTCTTGAATAATATGCAGTTAAGGATGGTTATACGTTGTTCGTTGTACATAAACGATGTTTGCTGCTTATTCCTTTAATGAGTTTAATCACTTGTCTTTGAAAGGAAAAGGCTTATTTTGTTGATATTTTTAATATGTTTTTGTTAAAATTACAATATGTATCTGTGTCTATGAGAAATGTAGATATTTATGCATTGTAATTTTTAGATGAAGATATCGGTATTATCATTTTCGTTTTATCAACTTATGACATTGTTATTGTCGTTTTGTCCCCCATGGGTCGGTGCAATTGGACGCTAAGAAAATTATTTAATACCTCAGCGTTATTCACGATGGTTTCATAAAAAATGAAGACCAAATAGAATGAAGAAAATCCTTGATGATGAATCGTGCGGACTGTGTATGAATGACAGTTGCGTGTTCCAGTTATTAGGCTCCACTCTCTTGGGGGGACGTGGATAGGCTTTTCATTTAGCCACGTTGCGCATGATGGTCGTGTAAAAGTCGTCATTTATGGTGCTAGATTTCACTATTTCGTACGGCAGTTACGGGGCGCCGATTTTCATATTTACGTTTTCTAGTCTTGTGTAGGCAGGGCTTTTCGACATCTTTTTGTTATTGTCTTGTGTAAAATAAGTAGTAGAACACCAGTGGATCAATAGCATCGAAAGCTAAATAATTCGATATCGTAGTAATGACATACTTCAAAAATAGACTAAGTAAGATTCGTGTTTGGCCAAAAGGGTCAGATTACAACCTAAAACAAACTAATATGTATTTTGCATTTCCAGAACATGACATTTCTTTGTTTTCGTAATAATAATAATAATAATAATAATAATAATAACAACAATAATAATAATAATAATAATAATAATAATAATAATACAGTAGAAGTGTTAACAATTCTTCACAAATTATTTATATTGGATTTTATCTTTCTGCGTCCCCCATATGTTAGCTTTTTTCTGTTATGAATTGTGCTTTCACTAAGCCGTCCATTGTACGTCATATGAACACGCTGGCATGGATGTGTTTGCGCAGTAAGTACACATGCACATGCAATATATATATATATATATATATATACGTGTGTCTGTGTATGTACAATACGTGTTTGTTGTTTTTATATGTATATACAGCATAATGTTTCTCTAAATGTTTTATCCAACATATTTAGACCATTTTTTTTATCTTTTTGGTTCCGGTAGGTCTTTTGGGATAACGTATCGTTGATTCGCTTGTTGGGGGGGGGGGTGCATTTGCGGCGTCAATGCGTATCTTTTGGGCAGGTGTGCTAGCAGCAACCTTGTGGAAACAAGTGAAACGTAAAGACCGCAAGAAAATGTACAAATGTCTTGAGCTCATCCGCCTGGTGTCACCATTTCCACACAATTCATGGCAGCGATATATATATATATATATATATATATATATATATGTGTGTGTGTGTGTGTGTGTTTGTGTGTGTGTGTGTATACATGTATGTACATATATATATATATATATATATACAGACTCTCCGTTGAATGAACATTTTTTTTTGTTAAACTTATTGCCACAAAGGTAGGCAAATCAGCTTTGACTCGGGGTAATGGTGTAGTTCCAAAGCATTGTATTGCAGAGCATGTTAATGTCTTATGTTAAATGTTAATGAGTCTGTTCATGATAATAGGTTGGTGATTTTTCAGAATTGTAATTGTACACCTTCATTGGTCCCTGTCTCCGAAGACGTTTGATAATATAGGTTGAAAAGAACGAATGAAAGAAGCTTGTTTTTCACAAGTTAAGTATTATATAATACTTTGAATGCCTTGTGAATGTTATTTGTAATGGGATTTATGTTTGACTAGTACTAATCTGTAGACTTTTTGTATAAACCTTCTCGTTACCCGCCGAAGGCAAAATATTGTTTATTTACTTAGACGTGCCGGGATAGGGTCAGTTATCAATAAACTTCAGTGATATTTACTCCAGGTGTCGTCGTTATTATAAACTGTTGCGGTTAACGTGTTTCTGGGCTGTCAACCTCTTCCTCCAAAACATTCTACTATTCTTATTTATTATTTATAAGTCATTTGTTGCCCTCCTTGCTCTGGAATTTATTTCCATATTTTTTTTTTCTCTTGACAATAATATGAATCATTTTAATGTAGTAGATATTAATGCTATTCTTCAAATTAGATTTGTTCGGTAGAAAGCTTATGAAAGTGTGGTTGTATTTTATGAATATTTTTTCCACGCAACCACATTACCTCTCTTATGCTATGAGAGAGAGAGAGAGAGAGAGAGAGAGAGAGAGAGAGTGAAAGTAAACGAGACCAATGGCCGGAGTGTGCTGCCATTTCCTGTTTCCTAAAGGTTAGTTGGGGTTCTGACGGTGGTTTGGGGTAGTAGATGTTGAGATATCTATTGGGAGATGTAGGGAGGTGAAGGGGGTGGGGGTGGGGGGGGGGTCTGGATGGGATACTCTTGGGTTGGAGGCTAGTTACCCCTCCTACCTTGGTCACCAAACATGTTGCTGAAAGGTGAGGGACCTGTGTCAGAGAGAGAGAGAGAGAGAGAGAGAGAGAGAGAGAGATTTACTCATCAGGTTATGCACATGTCAAATATTTGCATAACGTTATCCTCCGGTAATTACCCAAACCGTATTCATGAATAACAGCATTAAATAATACCTCATGGCTTAGTCAAAGTCGAGTATTCAAAATAAGAAAAGGGAAATGGGGGAAATCAATATAATGCAAAGTTTTCCCCCTTTCATTTTGTTCTGCAGTGATTGAGATTAAATGAAGGATTAGTCATAATCATTGCACTGACACAATATATTTTGGTTCCTTGGATATGGTGAATGCCATTAGTCACAGGCTTAATCTTTAAATTACTTGTAAAAATTCATGCTCCTTTACCTGTTTGTGTTACACCTGGTTTATTCTTTTGGAGTTCTACTGAGGGCAGGTTTTGCTAGCATTAATATTTTGCATCTAGTTACAGATGCAAAAATTGAAATTATATTTTTTTCCTGCGCACGCAAATGTAACTTCGTTCTATGTATGAGCTACATTCTATTGATGATTGTTATTTGAAGCCATTTTGCAATCGTGTCGATTTAATTGGGGAAAAGAATCGAGTCGGTGTTCAAGACATCCCGAAACTTCCACCATGGCATCAAAATATTAGATATTGTAACATTGATTTATTCTAGTTTTAAAAATTTCTCCTTTCAATTGACGTGCAAGACACGGCGAGTGAATGCATTCTGCCAGAGACGATGCTTAAAAATGTGTTTATTGGGGATAATTTCTCTCTCTCTCTCTCTCTCTCTCTCTCTCTCTCTCTCTCTCTCTCTCTCTCTCTCTCTCTCTCTCTCTCATTATTATTATTATTATTATTATTATTTTGTTACAATCGCTTTCTGCAGTGTCATATCTGGCAGTCATCTTACTTAGATAATTTTAATTCTTGCTTTCACTGCTTATATAAACTAGGAAATGTATTTTTGTCTTATACAGACGCTCATATTTTCTACAGTTAAATCCCGCTACGCACATCAGAAACTGAATCATCGGATATGAACAGAAATTTCTTTCTTAGGACAAGTCTCTAGCTTCTAGTATCCCTGTGTTGGGTTATTGCAAAGGTGGGCGGGGAGGCACAATTTGATTAATTTACACACCCCACATATGAAGGAAAAAGAAGTTAAAGATGGATATAAACAGAAGAAAAATAGAGAATGGAAACAGAATTTGTTTTGAGAATTTCCCATCTCCAGATATTTTATTTCATATTCAAAAGACGTAAATTAATAAACTAATGTTCTTTGCAAAAGCAAGTAAAGGAATTATAAGGAAAGATGTGATTATACTTCCCCATCGTCATTACCTAATAATAAAGTCACTGCACCTATTTTGTACGAAGGGAATTATTCAAGATCTACTCCAAGAGAAGCAGAGTTGTTCTGTAATTATGCTGCAATACTGTAATTATGGAACCATCACGGATGTGGCTTTATAATTACAGTAAACATGAGTTATTTGTGTAAAGATATCATCTCAGACTTTTTTTCTTTATCCGTTTTCTCTTCCGTGTGTTCGCTAATCTAAATTATCCTCGACGTATTTTTTATGAATAAATATTACAAAAGGCCCATTTGTCAAGGATTATTTAAGTTATTTTTCTTGTTTTTGTTGAAGATAGGAGTGTTCATGCATAAAATTTTATGCCACTGCTACTACCTCACCGATACCATCGTGTGGATCAAAATACGTGAACCGGAAAAGAGTCACACATGATGTGATGATTGCACCCATGTGGTTTGAAAGTCACTTGTGATTGCTATATTGTGGGCATAGTTTCTTCATGATTATTAAATGTAATCACTGTTTCGTTTTTCTTTTTTTCTGATGAATGTGAAACTTCTCTGCGCCTTTTGTGAAACACTGAGTACGAATTTGTTATGTTGGCACTGGAAAATAAAGTATGATAAAAAAACTTTCTTTTTCGTGGTAGTTTAAGTCAGGGTGATTCCTCTCCTGTTAAAACCAGATTACCTCGATCAACCTAAGCAGTGAATTATGTACCTGATCATCAAATGACGGGCTAAATACATCCGCTGTGAAAAGAAAGTCCGTGAGATAGATATTACAAGGTTGAGTGATATATTTTTTTTTTTATCAATCTTTCATACCAGTAAAATCATGATAAAAATAAAAGGTTTAATATGATAATACTCTGCCTTTTTTTAAAGAACGAAATTGAGGCTATTTCCATTGACCATTTTCCTCCCTAGAAAAATAATGAAAAATTCTTCATCGACATTTATTGAACAAGATAATGAAATCGCATGGTTACAAAATGCATCGTATTGCGCGAGTTATTAAAAATGTCGTTGACCCAATCAAACGTGATTACACTGATCAGAAAATATGTACAACCACATCAAGATGGTAAGAGAACATTGGAAAACTTATGCAGTGTCTGCATAGTCAAGTGCGCGTATACGCAGTTACTCATTTTTCCTTTATGTACTAGTTTTCGTGTAATACTCTTTAATTATTTTCGTTATGTTAAAATAAGGTCAATATAAAAACCTTGTTTCTATTTTTCCATAATTCTTTAGCTTTTAGTATTTAAGTTTAATGTTAGCTTAAATGACTATTGACTTATTGTTTCTTTTCTTTTCTTTTCTTATCGTTGGTCTTGCAGTGATATTAGTTACAATTCCTTTCCGCCATCAAATATTCAATAACAGCAGTCTAGTTTTTTACCCCTCAAAAAATACTTTTACAAAACTTCCAAGAAAGGAGCTGAACAAGAAAAAAATATATATACAGTGTGCTGTTCAAGTCCTGTGCTGATGTAGTAACATTTAGTTTTTTTTTTTTTTATCATTATTATTATTCCATCTTACACTTGTAATATTTTTTTTCTTGTGGAGGACCACATATCAAATTAACTGATGTACTGTTTTTACCTTGTATTGATGTTGGTAATGTTTTGTTCATCAATAAATGCATATTTTTTTTATTATTACAATTCAAGATTTTATTAAATGCGCCTTGTTTATCAACAATGTCTTTACATAAATTTTTTCATCAAAATAAGAAAAAGAATAAGAACGTAAAATGTCGTCTTCAATATAAAAATCTTGAAAGGTGAAGGGAATTGCCAGGGCCCAAAAAGGGACTTGATATGTACTACTTACGAAAAATTCTGAAAAACCACCTGTTGGGTAACTGCCGAGTTGCCGTGAATTGATTCCATGATCGAAGAAACAGATTTTATTTGTCCTCATAAAACTCTTAAAATATGTTCTTTCTTTATTTAGTATGTTCTTGTATGAACGCAGGCAGGCTTAATATGAAATCTTCTCCATTGCGTAGTTACTTTACATAGAAAAATATACGGTCAGTTTAACCCAAGAATAAAGAAAATATAAATGAAAGAATTGTGATTTGATCAGTTTGGGCGTATGCGCCCTGAATACTAATGATCTCTCGACTCGAACGCCGAGCCACCATTGCCCAATTGTTGCTCTGATATTTTGGCTCTTAGAATTAAGTTTTGATTTAATGATATTCGCTTCTTTCAATATGAATTTGGTTAGGTCTTAGACCTACCAAACCATGATTAAACTTTAGCAGGTAGTACATAGGGGACCACAGACTATAATTGGCTGGTTGCTGTCCTTGGCGAAATTGGATAAACATTTAGCGTATTTTAACATCCATGATAACAAGGAAGTTAAATTCTTCGAGTCCCAAATCTCACCTTGTGATACGTGGCTGAGACTAGTTTTTTTCCCCCTTTTGTATGCACGCTGTATTTGGCTAAAAAAATTTGAGCCTGGGCCACGGAAGGATATAATCATGCTCTTAGCAAACACTGCTATGGAAAGGGTTAACTGTATAAGGCAATGAAAGTTTGGTGCCAAAGAAAAGGACGGATTAGTAGACGAGCCCGGGGGTCTTGTAGAGCAAAGTTCGTGTTGACTTGGAATTAGAGAACTTGGCGGATGAAGAAAGATTAAAAGGAAAGCGAAAAGAAAAGGTAGTTGGTGAAAAAGTTGCAATTTTAATCTAATTGCACCATTCGGAATATAGACAAATATCTTGAACAATGTAACATTTGAGAAGAGAATTGATTTCTGCACTAAAATCATTAGCGGCATTCTATCATCGTCGAAGAAACTATTTAATATTATGATTTGATAAAAAGACGTTTATACCAGGGTTTGTTAACGTGTTTATATTTGTATACACGTACATTTGTGTCAATTGTAAGCTTGTTGACGCATCATGTTCACATACAAGCATATTCTGTGTGTGTATATATATATATATATACATATATATATACATATATATATATATATATATATATATATATATATATATATATATATGTGTGTGTGTGTGTGTGTGTGTTTGTTTGTGTGTGTGTTTGTTTGTGTGTGTATGTTTGTGTTTGTTTGTGTTTTAAATCTTTTTTCCAGAAAAGGAGAGATTCATATTTCAACTGCTGCTGAATCATATATGAACCTTCTGTTCAGTAAAACATTCACAGTATTATTTTCGTATCACAACTGTTTATTAGACTCATCAACAATACATCGAACACCCCAGCACTCACTGTTGCTATTCACATTGAATTTTACACCGACTACCTGCCAATTCTAGGCCTTTCTCTCGTGCGACGTCAAGATTATTAATAAGAATTTCTACTGTACTCGATTAAACGATCATCGCCCATTCTTCCCACATAACCCAATACATCAAAACTCCAGACCTCGTGTGGTAATTAAGGTATATTAGAAACTTGCCACCTACATGAGAATCCTTTCTGTATAGTCATAGGTTTAATCTACAATTTTTCTCTAAATTCATAAATTAATCCCGGGTAAAAAATCAAATAATTGTGTAGACAGACCTACGCTGTTAATGAGGTTATTATCCTTGCTTTAATCAGTGATATCCTTTCACCACCCTTGAGGTTTGGATGTAGTTTGCATGTACGAGTGTAGCGCGTGTTGTAACAGTTTGTTTAAACCGGGACACCTCGGGAAGGTTTGCTACTTGCCCCCTTCATGGCCGCGGAGGGTCCTGAACATCTCTAAATCATGCTGCCTACAGATGGATAAAATGGAGGGAGAGTGACTGTAATTCAACCAAAGAAGCACTACCTGACCCTAGCGAACACCTACCTTGTGGAGCGTCCCTTGAAAGAAAGGAGTGGACCACCTTAAATAGAGCACGATCTAAGGTCGGAAAACATGAGAGACTTCAGGAGTGGGGATGACACCAATGCTGATTGCCCCTGTGGTGAATCACCCTAGACCATGGACCACATCCTCCACTGCTGCCCATTGGGACCTGCATCATCTGATGCAGATCTACAGGAAGCAAATGACAGCCATCCATTGGATACACGAGTGGTGCGATAAGATATGATGATGAATCAGTGATAGGGGCTTTTTTTTTCTTTTTAGAAATATCAGTATATTTATTGTTTAATGTTGGTTTTATTGGAATCATTATTGTCATTGTTTTTATTCATTATCATCTTTTGATCTTTCTTCTAGAAAGGTTTCAGAAAATGCAAAGTGTCAACCTGTATTGGATGCAATTGATGTGAATTAGCCTACATGCTGATTCTTCTGCGGTTAGAAAAAAAATAATAACCTTGGATGCTTGATTATCAGGTTGGTTTTCTGTTCTTGAAAGTAACTTTAAATATTAATCATAAAGAACTTTGATGTCGGCATTACTTTACTTTGATCGTTGATCGTCAAAAGGAGGCGAATCATGTGAGGTGCCAAATTTTGCATCTTGTTGAAATAAAGAAAAACGTAGGTTCATGAATTTTAAGGAATTGTCACTCAAAAGGAGGTGGCACATATGCAATGACTATTAAAATGTAAAGCTGCATTTCATAAATGTCGATCGTTTTGAGTTGGAAAATTTGTTTTGTATTCATTTGGGAGGTTTCCTTAGAGTTTAGTACAATATCTTATTAATATCTCCATTATTTTTAGATTTTTATTATCATTATTGAAATTGAGATGGTAGAATCAATGAAGGCTTTATTTAGTCTTCTCCATGGAACATTCCTATCTAGGGCTGACCTATATTCACAACCGGTGGTATCTTATTGAATGTAATTTATCTACCTGAAATAAAAATACTATTACACATACTTATTAACACACATACACACACGCACACACACGCACACACACACACACACACACATATATATATATATATATATATATATATATATATATATATATATATATATATATGTATATGTATATATATATATATATATATATATATATATATATATATATATATATATATATATATATATATATATATATACACACATTTATTCATGCACCTAAACACTGTTACCATTTCCCGCCTATTTGAAGTTTCTTGTGTGTCTAGTAGTTGCTGATACGTGTATTAAGTGCAAATGCAATCAGATGCATTCTGTCTACAGGCGTAGTTAACATTCAAATGAGCCTTTTGTTCAGTAAAATCAATGCAGGGTATACCATTCCCTTTGTTTTTATTCTTCAAAATTATTTCGTACGTTGATGGCGGTCTTGTTTTAATTGTTGTTGTTATTGTATTTTATTCTAT
>NC_090740.1:31734225-31744225 GCF_036898095.1 Palaemon carinicauda
ATATTGGCCATGAATTCAATACTTCAGCAATTCACAGAGACCCTCTCGCTTTATGCATCCGTCAAAAGTATTTAAATAGCACCAACTTGTAAGGATTGTTACCTCCCACGGTGTACTGAAGAGCCTACAACATTAAGCAATTAGGCCTGTTTGAAAATTCAAATTGATAAGGGTATTTTTAAGAAAATAAGATAGTGAGTGATGGAAATATGTATATTATTCAGAGAAAACTTTTTTTATCAGGTGGGAGTTACAGGTCAATGGATTTTTTTTTTTTCAAATAGATTTTGTTTAAGAAAGTTTGTATGAAATTTTAAGATTATGTTTTATGAAAAGCTATTTTAGTTATATTTTAGATTTTTAAGATCATTTGAAATGATTAGTAATATGTTAATACATTACAAATTAGCAATTTTCAGTGCGAAAGTATTAAACATTCACGGTTTATGAGAATATCATCCTACAACTGGATTATTTCATAGTTGGTTCGGGATATGAGTGATTAAATGTATCGCAATCATCTCTTCCGAGTAATTGAAAAGTAATTCATATTTCTATATATATATATATATATATATATATATATATATATATATATATATATATATATATATATATATGTATGTATATATATATGTATATATATATATATATATAATGTTTATCTTGGGCTCAAGATAAATAGAAGAAAGATAGATGATAAGAGTGGAATGTGCAATGGAAAATGAAATATCATTGGAAGGAGAAAGGATTCATGAGGTGGAATCAGTTAAATATTTAGGAAATATGATCTCTAATACTGGATCTTCAGAATTTGAGTTCAATGAAAGAGTGAAAAAAAAGTAAATCGGACAATGGCTGGGTTAAGTGAAATTTGGAAATCAAATCGCCTGAAATTACATAAAAAAATCGGGCTATGTATCAGTTTAGTGAGATCGGTGTTACTGTATGGACATGAATCGTGGCATAACAATGAAACAATATCAAATAGATTTTGTAGATTTGAGAACTAAGCCCTCTGAAAAATATTGGGGGTTAAATGGCAGGACATGATTAGAAATGAAACTGTAAGAGAGCTTACTTGAGTGCCGTATGTGGATGGGATCATGGCGAGGGGTAGATGGAGATGGTTTAGTGATGCTCTTCGCACTCCCTTAGAGAGATTAATTCACCAAACTTTCAACTGGGATCCACAAGACACTAGAAGCGTTGGAAAATCCAGGCCTACATGGCTGAGGACTATGAAGCGTGAACTAGGTGATGAATGGAGAAGTATTGATTTAGAAGCTCAACACAATGATGACTGGCGAAATCTAACTGAGGCCCTTTGTGTCAATAGGCGTGGTATATATATATATATATATATATATATATATATATATATATATATATATATATATATATATATATATATATATTGCCTTTAAAGATATAACCAAACACACACATGCACAAAACCCACGCACGCACACACACATGTTATATATATATATATATATATATATATATATATATATATATATATATATATATGTGTGTGTGTGTGTGTGTGTGTGTGTATTATTACTTGCTAAGCTACAACCCTAGTTGAAAAAGCAGGATGCTATAAGCCAAGGGACCCCAACCGGGGAAATAGCCCAGTGAGGAAAGGAAACAAGGAAAAATAAAATATATTAGGAAGAGTAACAACATTAGAATAAATATTTCCTATATAAACTATAAAAACTTTAACAAAATCAGAGGAAGAGAAGTAAGATAGAATAATGTGACCGAGTGTACCCTCAAGCAAGAGAACTCTAAACCAAGACAGTGGGAGACCATGGTAGAGAGGCTATGGCACTACCCCGAACTAGAGAACAATCGTTTGATTTTGGAGTGTACTTCTCTTAGAAGAGCTGCTTACCATAGCTAAAGAGTCTTTTACCCTCACTAAGAGTAAAGTAGGTACTGAACAATTACTTTGCAGCAGTTAACCAAGTACCCACTGAACAATTTCAGTGCAGTAGTTAACCAAGTACCTACTGAACAATTACAGTGCAGCAGTTAACCAAGTACCCACTGAACAATTACAGTGTAGCAGTTAACCAAGTACCCACTGAACAATTACAGTGCAGTAGTTAACCCCTTTAGCGAGGAAGAATTGTTTATTAATCTCAGTGTTGTCAGGTGTACGGGGACAGGAGAATCTGTAAAGAATGGGCCAAAGTATTCGGTGTATGTGTAGGCAAGGGGAAAGGAAACCGTAACTAGAGAGAAGGATCCAAAGTAGTACCCTCTGGCCAATCTCAGGACCCCATAACTCTAGTGGTAGTATCTATATATTACTACAATATTTGGTAACAGTGTCCTGGACATCACCATCCAATTAAAAATATGATTTTTATCTAACAAAATACAACACCCTTCCTGTTGTTTTGGGCATATATTACATTTTTTCTAAGGTGTTGAATTTTCGTTTCCAGCGGTTTACCAATAGGATCAATATAAAACTTAGGGATCTCAAGAGAAATTATTTACGTTTCCTTTGTTATTGTCAAGAATCTTTTTTTATAAACAGTTTTTCTTTACTAAAATTTCACTAGGCAATTAGGAACATCGTTTAAGCTGTTCTGTAAAGCAATATAATTAGTTTTTTTGTATTATATGATCCACTGTTGTTACTGCCATAAAAACTATTTTAAGGGCATGAATATGATTCTAAATTGTCTATATTCCAATTGAGTGTTTTTTTTTTTTTCAATTATAATCCATCACATTTTCAAGAAATTTATTTGTGTTATGAGTTGGTACTAACGACTTAACTGTATCTAAAGTGAGCGTATAATCATGAGATGTTGCCTACATGGTTGTGCAAGTTTTTTTTTTTTTTTTATAAAGAACTGAGTAAATTGTGTTGTTTTAACAAACCTGAAGAACTACGTCTTATCTAGGACGTTTACCTTCATTTATTGATATCTTGTATGACATATCAGAACTATCATTGCTTATTTCTCATCAAATACAATTTACGTTGGATCTGTCCAGTACTTATTCAAAAGAGCTTAACATTTCTTCATGTTCACTTGTCTGGAACACACAATAGTAATAAGACGATATAGATAAAAGTAGAGTTACCCCTGAAATTAAGTAGTTCTGTTTATAACTCGTTTTCTATGTTAAGAGAAAATGAAGAATAGTGGCTAAATTTCGTAAAATTGCTCTTATAAAGTGTCCCATGAATGTTTACTCGTTTTCTATATTAGTGTATCTAACAATAGAAAACTGAATTAAGAATCATTTTTTGGAGACCTGTATGGTCCATGAAGAATGCTAGTTAAATTTCCTGTATAAAGAAGAAATTCTGCATTATATATAAAAGACTATGTTTAGTGGCATTAAAATGATTATTCAAGCGTGATAATTTAGTTGGACACTAGAAACTTAGTTTCTTATTATTATTATTATTATTATTATTATTATTATTATTATTATTATTATTATCCAAGCTACAACCCTCGTTGGAAAAGCGAGATGCTATAAGCCCAGGGGCTCCAACAGGGAAAAATAGCCCAGTGAGGAATGGAAATAAGGAAATAAATAAATGATGAGAACAAATTAACAATAAATCATTCTAAAATAAGTAACAACGTCAAAACAGTCATGTCATATATAAACTATTAACAACATCAAAAACAAATATGTCATAAATAAACTATAAAAAGACTCATGTCCGCCTGGTCAACAAAAAAGCATTTGCTCCAACTTTGAACTTTTGAAGTTCTACTGATTCAACCATCCGATTAGGAAGATCATTCCACAACTTGGTAACAGCTGGAATAAAATTTCTAGAGTACTGCATAGTATTGAGTCTCGTGATGGAGAAGGCCTGGCTATTAGAATTAACTGCCTGCCTAGTATTACGAACAGGATAGAATTGTCCAGGGAGATCTGAATGTAAAGGATGGTCAGAGTTATGAAAAATCTTATGCAACATGCATAATGAACTAATTGAACGACGGTGCCAGAGATTAATATCTAGATCAGGAATAAGAAATTTAATAGACCGTAAGTTTCTGTCCAACAAATTAAGATGAGAATCAGCAGCTGAAGACCAGACAGGAGAACGATACTCAAAACAAGGTAGAATGAAAGAATTAAAACACTTCTTCAGAATAGATTGATCACCGAAAATCTTGAAAGACTTTCTTAATAAGCCTATTTTTTGTGCAATTGAAGAAGACACAGACCTTATATGTTTCTCAAAAGTAAATTTACTGTCGAGAATCACACCTAAAATTTTGAAAGAGTCATACATATTTAAAGAAACATTATCAATACTGAGATCCGGATGTTGAGGAGCCACCGTCCTTGACCTACTTACAATCATACTTTGAGTTTTGTTAGGATTCAACTTCATACCCCATAATTTGCACCATGCACTAATTCTAGCTAAATCTCTATTAAGGGATTCACCAACCCTAGATCTACATTCAGGGGATGGAATTGATGCAAAGAGAGTATCATCATCTGCATATGCAACAAGCTTGTTTTCTAGGCCAAACCACATGTCATGTGTATATAGTATGAAAAGTAATGGGCCAAGAACACTACCCCGTGGAACACCGGATATCACATTCCTATAATCACTATTGTGCCCATCAACAACAACTCTTTGAGATCTATTACTTAAAAAATCAATAATAATGCTAAGAAACGACCCACCCACTCCCAACTGTTTGAGTTTGAAAACAAGGGCCTCATGATTAACACGGTCAAAGGCAGCACTAAAATCAAGGCCAATCATACGAACTTCCCGACCACAATCAAGGGATTTATGTACAGCATTGGAGATTTTAAGAAGGGCATCACATGCTCCAATGCCTTTACGAAAACCAAATTGCAAACTAGGGAGTAGATGATTACCTTCAGCAAACCTATTAAGACGTTTTGCCAGAAGACGTTCAAAAACTTTAGATAATATGGGAGTTATGGAAATTGGGCGGTAATCAGTGGGACTTGAGCTACCACAAACACATTTACATAGAGGAGTAACATTACCAATTCTCCAACTAGTGCTAAAAGCTCCTCTTCTTGCTAACTTGCGCAAAATAACAGATAACTTTGGAGCTAAGAAATCTGCTGTCTTTATAAAAAACAAAGGAAAAATACCATTTGGGTCTACACCTCCATAAGCATCAAGGTCCACCAACAGAGCTTTAATCTCACGAGATCGAAAAGCTAAACTAGTTAGTTTAGCCTCAGGAAAATAGGAATGAGGAAGTTCAAGTTTTTCATTACTCTGTTTACTGTCAAATACATCAGCCAAAAGGGTTGCCTTTTCCTTTGGGGAGTGAGTGACTGAGCCATCTGGTTTAAGTAAAGGAGGAACTGTTGCATCTACACCAAAGAGTGCAGATTTAAGGGTAGACCACCATTTATGTTCCTGAGTTGTACCAGAAAGTGTTTCTTTTATGGTTAAATTGTACTCCTTTTCAGTTGAGGCATAAACTCTCTGAGCAAAAGCTCGAAGCTGAGTATAGTTGTTCCAGGTCAAATCTGATCTGTTACCCTTCCAAAGATGATAGGCCTCCTGCTTCTCCAAATAAGCACGTCTACAATCATCATTGAACCACGGTTTGTCCTTCACTCGGTACCTTAGCACACAAAAAGGGATACACCCATCAATTATGTTGACTAGATTCTCATTCAAAGGGACAACAGGATCTACACTATTATATAATTGTGACCAATTCAAGCACAAAAGATCATGTAAAATCCCATTCCAGTCTGCTTGGGATTTCATATAAATTTTACAAGAATATGATATATCAGGGACAGGCTGCTCAGTCTTCAATAATAATGAAATCAAGGCATGATCAGATGTCCCGACTGGAGAACCAACCTTACTAGTTATAGCGCCAGGGGAGTCGGTGTATACGAGGTCCAAGCAATTATCAGACCTGTGAGTAGCTTCATTTATGATTTGCTCACAGCCTGATTCAGAGGCAAAGTCTAAAGCTCTTAAGCCATGGCGATCGGTAGGAGAGATAGAACTTAACCACTCCCTATGGTGAGCATTAAAATCACCAACAAAGACAAAAGAAGCCTTTCTATCATCTTCTTGTATCTTAGCCATAATGGTAGGAAGACAATCGAAGATAGAATCATCCATGTCTGGATTCCGGTAGATCGAACACAAATAAAAGTTGTTATGCCTGCCACAAACTTTTATTACCTGAATCTCATGACATCCACATTGATAGCAGGACTTATGAGAAGCAGGGTACTCGGTCCTAATATACACCGCCATTCCCCTGGCCTTAGGGATGGCATCACGTCTCAACATTATTGGCTTCTTAAAACCAGTTATAAGGAGCTCAGATGAGTGCCTCATATTAGAAACCAAAGTTTCTGAGCACAAAAGAATATCATACTGTCTGGACGCAACTGTAAGGTCTTGGATATTTGCATGAAGACCACGAATATTGCAATACAGAAGACGACATTGACGAAATCTAGGACGTACTGGTCCCGGATTTCGCTCAATGTCTCCAGACAGCATAAGAATTAATAGAAATAAAAAAGAGACATCATACTTAAAAACTAGATTAACAAGAATTATAACAAAAACAATACGTACAGAATTATAAACAAAGTGATGATTGATGATACCCATAGACTATAGTAAAAAGTCAGAAAAACTGGTCAACATGGAGGAGCCGATACACCATGCAAGGCTAAATACCCTCCAGGATAGCCACTTCAACTGAAGGGAGGACAGTAAGGATGGTTTTGAGAAGAAAAAGAATCAGAAAAAGGAAAAGACAACCTCTTGATAAACCACCAGGCATCCACGGCCCTTCTATTAAGCCTGTCCAACACACCATTTCAAAAAAACAAGAGGAAGAAAAAAAAAGAAAAAAAAAATAAGATAGAATAGTGTGCCTGAGTGTACCCTCAAGCAAACGATCATATTGTCAGGTTACATATATATTTTTTTCTGTTGCGTCTACCAACTTGGCATCAGACCTTACTATCTGGCTTTTTCCATGTAAACAAAATTAGATTATGAAAAGTAAAATACAAGGAGGATAAACAACATAGGTGACTAACACATTTCCTCGGAGTACTCCACTGTTCATTGGAAATTCGGTAAGATTTCGCTAACATTTACTTTGAACTTGCCAAGCTTAAGAACAGACTTGATTAAAATTAAATATTCATGAATCACTCCAAAACGCCGGAATCTCCACAAAATTGGCTGGTGCACACTATCAAATACTTTTTCATAGTCTACAAATGTCATCGAAAGTAAATTTCTATAATATACACATTTCTGTACTAAATGTCTTAAAATGAAAATTTGGTTAGTAAAACTTCTATCATTTCTAAATCCTGCTTGTTCATCTCAGCTTCTCATCAGACTTTCTCTACAGTCTCTTTAGAATGGGCATACAATATAGTTTCATGAAAACTGACGCAAGTGTGATGCCTAAGTAATTTTTTTTTCTCCCATTGTCACCAACAGTCCTAGCTTCATTCATCAGGTTTTGCCTCTTCATGCCACATCCTACAAAATAATATTGTAAGTATTCTGGGACTCACTTCAATTTCAGCCAATATCATGTCAGCAGTTATTCCATCGTATCCAGGGGCTTTCCATCTCTTGAGATTTTTAATGAAAGCTTCGACTTCAAACACACTGAATTAATTCATGGGCACATCAAGGTCGTCCTCAGCTTCAGGTGTATCAATCAAATTAATTCCCTTCATATCTCCTACTCATGACCTCGCTAAAGTGTTCCATCTAACGTTGCCTTTCTTCATCTTATGTTCTCATAGCAGATCCATTTTGCTTTTTAATAGGTATATGCTTCTTCTTTGCCCCAGTAGGGATTTCATTAATAATTTTATGAGCAATTTTTCCACAATAGCTACTTCCTGAATTCATACCTTTGTCAGCTTCATCTGCTTTCCTGTCTAGATACATATACTGTGTGTATATATATATGTATATATATATATATATATATATATATATATATATATATATTTATATATACGTGTGTATACATATATATACATACATATATATATATATATATATATATATATATATATATATATATATATATATATATATATATATGTATATATATACATACATATATATATACATACATATGCATATATATATATATATATATATATATATATATATATATATATATATATATATATATATATATATATATATATATATATATATATATATATATATATATATATATATATATATATATATATATATATAAATCTTACGCCTATTGACGCTAAGGGCCTCGGTTCTATTTTACCAGTCATCTCTATCTTGAGCTTTTAAATCAATACTTCTCTATTCATCACCACCTCCTTCACGCTTCATAGTCCTCAGCCATGTAGGCCTGGGCCTTACAGCTCTTCTTATGCCTTGTGGAGCCTAGTTGAAATATTTGGAAATTAATCTGCCTGGGAGAGTGCGAAGATCATGCCCAAACCATCTTCATCTACCCCTTACCATGATCTCAACCTTTCTTATAGTTTCATTTCTAAACCCATCCTGCCATTGTACTTCCAATATTCTTCTGAGGTCTTTGTTCTGAAATCTACAAAATGTGTTGGATATTGTTTCATTGTCATACCATGAATCATGTCCATACAGTAACACCAATCTTACTAAACTGATATGCTTATGAACTGACGATAAAGTTTACATAAGATGAACTCCATAATAACGCAGGACTCGCCACAAAATTGGCCTGTGCACACTATCAAAGGATTTTTCATAGTCCACAAATTCCATCAAATGTGGATTTCTATATTCCACACATTGCTGTACCACATGTCTTAAAATGAAAATTTGGTCAGTACAACTTCTACTTTTTGGAAATCTTCCTTGTTCAATCTTTGTCTTTAGTCTCTTTAGAATAAGCATATATATATATATATATATATATATATATATATATATATATATATATATATATATGTATATATATATATATATATATATATATATATATATATATATATATATATATATATATATATATATATATATATATATATTCATGACAACTGACTTAAGTATGATGTCTCTGTAATTAATACAATCAGCTAGATTTTTTTTTTCACAATCAGCTAGATTTTTTGTTTCACCAACAGCTCCCATTCATCAGGTTTTGTCTCTTCATGCCACATTCTTCAAAATAATCTTGTAAGTATTCTGGGAATCACTTCCTTTTCGCGAAAAATCTCAGCAGTTATTCCATCTTTTCCGTATATATATATATATATATATATATCATACATACATACATATACCAAAGGCACTTCCCCCAATTTTGGGGGGTAGCCGACAACAACAAGAAACAAAACAAAAAGGGGACCTCTACTCTCTACGTTCCTCCAGCCTAACCAGGGACTCAGCCGAGTTCAGCTGGTACTGCTAGGGTGCCACAGCCCAACCTCCCACATTTCCACCACAGATGAAGCTTCATACTGCTGAGTCCCCTACTGCTGCCACCTCCGCGGTCATCTAAGGCACCGGAGGAAGCAGCAGGGCCTACCGGAACTGCGTCACAATCGCTCGCCATTCATTCCTATTTCTAGCACGCTCTCTTGCCTCTCTCACATCTATCCTCCTATCACCCAGAGCTTTCTTCACACCATCCATCCACCCAAACCTTGGCCTTCCTCTTGTACTTCTCCCATCAACTCTTGCATTCATCACCTTCTTTAGCAGACAGCCATTTTCCATTCTCTCAACATGGCCAAACCACCTCAACACATTCATATCCACTCTAGCCGCTAACTCATTTCTTACACCCGTTCTCACCCTCACCACTTCGTTCCTAACCCTATCTACTCGAGATACACCAGCCATACTCCTCAGACACTTCATCTCAAACACATTCAATTTCTGTCTCTCCATCACTTTCATTCCCCACAACTCCGATCCATACATCACAGTTGGTACAAT
>NC_090740.1:31749225-31751725 GCF_036898095.1 Palaemon carinicauda
CCCTGACTCTGATGTGTCATACTAATGTGATTTATATATGAAATCTCAAGGAGACTGAAATTGCGGTTTGAGTGATCTTTTGCATTTGAATTGGTTACAATTGTTTAAAATTGTTGTGCTAGTTGTTTTCTTGAATGAGAATTTAGTCAACATAATTGATAGGTGTATCTAATCCCGTGTGTTGAAATACCCAATGAAAGACAAACCCTGGTTCAATGATGTTTGTAGACATACATAATTAATTGAAGAAGCAGTATGCCTGTCATCTGAGGAACGGTAACATATCAAAATTATCTTGGTATAACTATATTTGATAAAGAGTTGCTGACAGTTTATACTTCAACTGAAAAGGAATACAATCTAACTATAAAAGAAACCCTTTCTTTTACAACCCAGTAACATAAATGGTTGGCTTCCCTTAAATCCGTATTCTTTGGTATAGACATAACAGTTCCCCCTTCGATTAAACCAGATGGGTTTGTCACTCACTATTCAAAGGGAAAGGCAACGCTTTAGCTGATGTGTTTGGCAGTGAGCAGAGTAATGAAAAACTCAGTCTTTCTATTTCCTGTTTTCCTGAGGCTAATATAACTAGTTTAGCTCTTTGGTCCCATGAAATTGAAACACACTTGATGAACCTTTTGGCTTATAGAATTGTAGATCTTAATGGTATTTTACCTTTGACTTTTATAAGCACTTCTGATTTACTAGCTCTTAAGTTGCCTATTTTCCGTAAGTTAGCAAGAAGAGGTTCCTTTCACATATATTTAAGAATTGGTAATGTTACTCCATTAGGTAAGTGTGTTTGTGGTAGCTCTAGTCTTGCTGATTACTGCCAAATTTCCATAACTCCCTTATTATCTCAAGTTTTTTCATGCTTTCTGGCAAACCGTCCAAATAGGTATGCTGAAGGTAATAATGTGCTCCTTAGTTTGTAATTCTTGGGAGCATGTACTACCCTTCTGACAATTTTCAACGCTCTACATAAATCCGTAGTTGGGAAGTTTTATGACTGACCTTGATTTTAGTGCTGCCTTTGACTATGCTAATGGTCAGGGCCTTGTTTTCAAACTCAAACAGTTGGAGGTAGGTGGGTCTTTTCTTAGCTGCAATAATGCAAGAGTTTTTGTTGATAGACAACATAGTGAGTATAGCAATGTGATATCTGTTGTTCCTCAGGGTACTGTTCTTGCCCATTACTTTTAATACTATATACACATGATATGTAGCTTGGCCTAGAAAATAATCTTATTACATATGCAGTTGATGCTACTCTCTTTGTTTCAATTGCATAGCTTGAATATAGATCTGGGGTCTCTGAATCCTTTAACAGCTAAAATTAGCGCAGGGTAGAAATTATGTTGCATAAAGTCAAACCATAACAAAAGTCAAAGTATGATTGTAAGTAAGTCAAAGACAGTAGCTCCTCAGCATCCAGATATCTGCAAGGATAATGTGTCTTTAACTAGCCTATATATAACTCCTTTAATACTTTAGGCGCAATTCTTGGTTGCAAATTCACTTTTTGAGAAACACATTTAGTTTGTTTCTTTCGATTGCACAAAAAAAAAAGGCTTATTGAGAAAGTCTTGAAATTTTCGGTGATCAATCTATCCTGAAGAAATGTTTTAATTCTCTCATTCTACTTTGTTTTGAGTATTGCTTTATTATCTGGTCTTTAGCTGCTAACCTTCATCCTTATTTGTTGGACAAGAACTTGCAGTCTATTAAATTTCTTAATCCTGATCTTGATATTAATGTCTTACATTATTCTTTAGTTAGTTCTTAGTGCACGTATTATAAGAATGTTCACAATTCGGATCATCCTTCACATTCAGATCTTCCCAGACTTTACCATCCTGTACGTTGTAATAGTTATGCAATTAATTCTAATATACTGTAGTAATCTAGAAGGTCTATTCCAGTTCTGACCAGATTGTGGAATAATCTTCCCAATCATGCTGTTGAATCAGTGGAACTTCAGAAGATCAAAGTTGCAGCAAATTTTTTTATGTTGAACAGGCTGACATAAGGGTCTCTTCATAGTTTATATATGACATGACAGATCTATGTTAACGTTACTACCGGTTTTAAGATATGTTGTTTCCTTTATTATTTCTTTCTCATATACTTTATTTCCTTATTTTTTCCTCACTGGGTTATTTCTCCCTGTCGGAGGCCTTGGTTGGCATCCTTCTTTTCCCACTAGGGTTGGAGTTTAGCCCAGAAGGTTAAATGTGTATGATTACTTGCGGGCGAAGTTCTAATATTATAAATTTAGAGTAAACTTGATTTAATTTTGCTAGGTGATTGTATAGCAAATACTCTGAAACCTCCCCCAAGACTATATATATATATATATATATATATATATATATATATATATATATATATATATATATATATATATATATATATATATATATATATATATATATATATATATATATATATATATATATATATATATATATATATATATATACCATGGTTGTAAGAA
>NC_090740.1:31756725-31771725 GCF_036898095.1 Palaemon carinicauda
TTTGCCAGTAGGAATAATGAAACACATGTGATGGTACCAAAAGTACCAGTAAAAGTAAAGAAACATTAAAAGGCATGAAAAGAGGCAAAGCAGGAGGAAAAGATGGCCCAACAATTGAGGTGGTTTAGACCTGTGGAGGATTGAGACTCCATTTGTAGATATTAAGTCTGTGTTGTATAATTTGAAGGAAAGATTGATAGAAAGATGCAATCCATGGAGGAAATGAAGAAGTATTAGTTCGCTACAGACAGGTGTAAATGGCACGCCTCGTGCAATGAGTACTAGATTTGTTTCTGTCGAGCACTGTTAGTGGATAAATCGGATAATGTATAGTATAGGGCATAATTTGTTCACAGGGGGTTCATCATTGATTCGGGGTTACAGGAGACATTAAAGTAAATCAAAGAATGATTTCGCCTTTGTACAAACATTTGAGTGAAAAAAGAACTAAAATATGTTTGCTGTACATAGAGGTTTGCATTTATTTAATGCACCTAAACAATTTTCCTCTATTCAAAATCTTTTTCATAATTTTGTACTTTTCTGTATTTGTGTGCCATGAAAAAATGGACATTGACTTCAGAGTTGGTCTTTTGCGTCGTTGTCTTTCATTTGTATTTAAGATCTGTTGTCTCTTTTAAACGTTCCTGAGGGATTATTACCGCACTACCTCCAATGTTTTGACAAGTAGCTTCAGAAATTTTTTTTTTTTATTACACAGGCACACATATATAGATACTGTACATACACACACACACACACACACACACATATATATATATATATATATATATATATATATATATATATATATATATATATATATATATATATATACACACACATCTATATGCATCTCCTTAAATAGGTATATCTAAATACCTTGATGAAGCCCGAGAGAGTTACTTGGTACTTTAAAATATACCTTGCCTGATTCGAGGCACGGACTCTTGCAGCTCAGCAACTCGTGCTTGAAGAGTAAGGTCTAATGCCAAGCTCTCAAGGGAGAAAACAAGTTAATTTAGAATTTTAATTATTTTACCGAAATTTAAATTTATGATGTTGATATCTAAAGTTTTTAAAAAGGTTATCGTTAGTGAAATAATGGATCAAAGTGTTTTGAGAAATTTTGGTTATGAGGAAGAAAGGGATAACGATAGGTTGGTAAAAACAGTATTATTCTTAAGTGTTTGGAGAGAGAGCATGGTGAGTGGAGGGTAGGATGAGAAGACCGCATAGAAAACTGAATTGATAGACGGAAAGAAGAATGTTTTTTCATCTTTCAATGTTACTTCGTCGCTTCTTATCATAACTGGCTTGCTTTCTTGACAGTTGCTTTTACAAGAAGTTACCTTCGCTTCGCAACCGTTACACACACTATCAGACATTTTTTTCTGTTATCAGCTTAACCCGGTTGAGGGAGGTGACATGCCCGCGTATGATGTTGCTTGTGCTTTCAGTCTCGGGTGATGATAAACTTTATCAATATGAGTTTCACTAATTCTTCAAACAGATCTCTCTCTCTCTCTCTCTCTCTCTCTCTCTCTCTCTCTCTCTCTCTCTCTCTCTCTCTCTCTCTCAAGGTTTAAGACCAGTATCACTGTGTCAATTCATTTCGCCTCATCTAAAACTATGCTCTCTCTCTCTCTCTCTCTCTCTCTCTCTCTCTCTCTCTCTCTCTCTCTCTCTCTCTCTCTCTCTCTACTGTGTCAATTCATTTCGCCTCATCTAAACCTATGCTGTCAAGGCTACCTTTCGAGCAGCTGCAGAAGAAGAGTGAGATTAAGAAATTACGTTTTTTCTATTGTTTAAGTTTTTAGTCTGCTAGAAAAAAAAAACAATGAAAATCTCGGTAAATTTAAAATTGAACTATTGTTCTTTTGTTGTAAGTTGTTATTAAGTTTCAACTGCATACTTAGAGGAAATTTTGTCCGTCCTTATCTAATCTCTCAGGACACTTAACTTGGTGTATTGGTCTGTTTAGTGCATGTGTTCGTAAACAAGGTAAAGTTCCTATATCTATCTATCTATTTATCTGTCCATTTGCCATAGGTTCTTCCTCTTCAAATGGAGTAACACCAGAAAAATATAGCTTTCATGCAATTCCTTTTTGCTGAGGTTACTATGCCATATGACGCTGGTACCAATTCATAGGTAGGGGATTAGTGGGTACTAAGCCAAGATTTTATAATAATCATCATTGTTGTTAGTAGTTGTAGCATTGTAGTAGTAGATGTAGTAAAATTGGTACTCGTAGTAGTAGTAGGATCCTGTGATATTCGTTGCTGAATGTCAGATTTTTCTCAGAAAAACTGTGTTCAGCCTGCTTTATCATGGTGATAAGTTGGTGTTGTACTTTTACAAGCTGATGTTCTTTGATACGAGAGAGAGAGAGAGAGAGAGAGAGAGAGAGAGAGAGAGAGAGAGAGAGAGAGAGAGAGAGAGAGAGAGAGAAAGAGATATCCTCGCCTCTCAACCGGCAGCACTGCATTCTCTCAGGTTCCACAGTATCCAAGTTACTGTATATTTCATCATTAAGGTCAATTTATTTAGTGATTAGATCTTAAGAGGTTTTGCCAGGAAACCTTACGACCATCGTAACGCATTCAGAGCTACGCACACACACAGGCGCACACATATCTCCTCTATGTAACGAAGAGCAAAGTGTGTGCATATCTATATAAATATTAAGCAGTCATTTTTGATGGCTTCGATATACAAGTTTATATATATATATATATATATATATATATATATATATATATATATATATATATATATGTATACATATATACTTTATATATGTATATATATATATATATATATATATGTATATATGTATATATATATATATGTGTATATATATATATATATATATATATATATATATATATACATATATATATATATATATATATATATATATATATATACAGTATATATATATACACACATACTGTATTACGGCTGGCAAATTACACAAACTCCCGAGCTCCAAACTCGCCTGTTTATATTACATAAGTGTGTTATACTGGAAAATTTTGCAACTCCCAGACGGCATTATATAAAAACACTGAAGATCCAAAGGTCTCTTACTTTACTCTCAAAACAGAACTGGGTGATTATTTAAAAACAACTTCTTATTCAAAAACAACTTCTTACTTCGGTTCTGGTCAAGGATTACGAGCAAGCACTGTTAAAAGATATAGATGATCGGAAAAATACACCTTTACAAAAATAGATATATTCTATGAAAAGTAACATCAATAATACAAAAAGAATTATCACCAAAATCAAATTACTCGAAATATTAAATTTGAACAAAACCTTAGATTAAGACAAGAAAATGTTACCTTAAAAAATTTTACAATTACTTGTTTCACTGGAAATTGATTTATAGAAATATTAAATTTTTATAATTAATGAAAATAGTTAACATTTTAACACTCTAATGATTAAACCCTTAATGAAATTTACATAAATGTAACTGATACACTGATGTGTTTTGGCTCACATGAGGTTTCCGAACAGATAAGAAAAATAACTACACTTCACTGTTTTATCCTAAATCTCACCGGGCCAGTTACAAAAATTTATATCAAACAAGTACATACTTTAACACAATACACATGAAATATCACTCAATGGATTCGTAAACGTTTGAACACACTACACACGATATGTGCAGGATAGAAATCGTTAAGCATGGTTGGGAGGGAACACCCTTTATGCACTTGAGAGGAGAGAGGACATACTTGGCTCTTTCAAAGGGACAGGCTGGTTCTCTTGTGCTGCTTATGCATTCCTGGGGGTGTATATATATTGACTTCTAGATAACACTAAATAGATCATTCTGGTGGTGTGAGGGACAAACCTAGCAGCGTAAGGTTGCCAATGTAGAAAATTGAACAGGGGGAGCAAACCTTGCTTACGAGGCAACCCTCTCTCAGCTAACTCCGCCCACCTACCCCTTGAAATCTAAAAAAAAAAATAAATCTATTTCGAGAAATTTCATGTACTTTCTAACCACGTGGTAAATATAAGAATTGCGTAATCTCTCATATTCATACCTTGTGTAGTTTGTACAGCATACCTAGACGAGCTTACATAAGACTTTGTAACAAAATATGGGAAATAAAAAGTTAATTCTTAAAAATAACGTAAATTTACATATACTGACTTGAATGAAAAATACAATTAAATTAATGATGAAAGTCTTATATAATTTACATACAATTACTTAAACCTACATGAGAGGAACTCACCTTACGAGCTAGCTATACATCTCTTAAATACACAAATGAAATACATGAATAAATTAATTACTCTATACTTGACCACTTCGTAAGATATATATATATATATATATATATATATATATATATATATATATATATATATATATATATATATATGTTAGCGTGGTACTGTTATAAACACACATTAGTTTTCTAATCAAATGTCTCTTCAATGTGGTGTAATGTTAGACTTGGTAGATTACTTCTTCTGAATAAGTCTAAGTAAGTTAACTTTAAAACAGTTTATTTCTTTATAAACAGTTATTAACATCTCCATCACAGGAGTATAGATGGTTTGGTCGGATGACCGTTCCGTATGACATCTTGACCAGAAAGTGACTAAAATATCCATATTGATGTTAAAGTCTAATTAGTTATCTCAGCACTTAATGATTTATTGTAAACACAACATTAATACAGGAAGGTACTTAGATCCGTTCAAGAGACAACCCTTTCTCACGGCTTGGTTGTGTTTACTCTTCATGAAAAATGTTACATTGCATTTGAATAGCAGTGTCTTGAGTTTCGCATCCTGGTTAGGACTGACTATGACAGTTCTCACACTCGCTCCTAACTTCCATATTGACCTCTTAGGTCATGGATTTAAACATGTAATTTTACATACATTACACACACACACATATATATATATATATATGTATATATAAATATGTGTATATATATATGTATATATATATATATATATATATATATATATATATATGTGTGTGTGTGTGTGTGTATGTGTGTGCGCGCGCGCATTTGTGTGTTTAGCATAGTACACTTACTTGTAGTTTTACCAAGTCACAACCGTAACGCAATTCTTATTTTATTAGGTATTGATTAGGCATATTTCTAGTATTAACATACTTTCTCTTTATATTTGTTTTTATACGATTATGATATACCTAATTAAGCTGCTCACACCATGAATATTGTATGGAGAATTAAGTTATTTATTAATTAATATTCATGTAATGTACATTTCGCTTTTGATTTACTTGCTAAAATAACCAAAGAGTCAGTAAAATCAGATTTCTTCATAGGCGTTTGTGTGTTTAGTATAGTATCAGTTAGTGACCTGATATACAGATATAAAAATAAATGTTATCACTGGGTACATTTAAATTTTGCTTTGCCTGTGAAATTGCTTGTAATAAATGACCCTTATCATAATTATCTAATCGTCTACGTTGACACTCAAGAGAAAAATAGCTGAAATCTGATTTGGGTGGAAATGCGGAGAAGGCAGATGATACTGGTACAGCGCACAAAGGGTCGTCAGCAAAGCAGGTTGTAACCGATATGTTATGATATGGTATGCTTATTATTTGAGGGAATACATTCCTATCGCAATGCCTTGGCAAACTTACAATGTTCTTATGATAACATGAAGGTAAATTCATAATACATTTATATTTGCTTACCAGAAGGCATGAACTATCACATAAGGTTAGGCTCAAAATAAATAGAAGATTGACAGAGGTAAGGCGAACGGAATATGCAATGGAAGATGAAATATCATTGAAAGGAGGAAGGATTAATGAGGTGGAATCATTTAAATATTTATGAACTATGATCGCTAATACAGGATCTTTAGAATTGGAGTTTGATGAAAGATTGAAAAGAGGAAATCAGACAATGGCTAGGTTAAGTAAAATTTGGAAATCAAATTGCCTGAAATTACATATGAAAATCAGGCTATATATCAGTTTACTGAGATCGGTGTTACTGTATGGACTTCAGTTTCGGTATGACAATGAAACAATTCTCAACAGATTTTATAGATTTGAGAACAAGGCCCTCAAAAGAATATTGGGAATTAAATGGCTGGACAGGATTAGAAATGAAACTATATGTGGATGAGATCATGATAAGGGGTAGATGGAGATGGTTTGGGCATGCTCTCCGCACTCTCCAAGAAAGATTAGTTCTCAAACTTTCAACTGGGATCCACAAGACACTAGAAGAGTTGGAAGAACCAGGCCCACATGGCTGAGGACTATGAAGCGGGATGTACAAGATGATGAATTGAGAAGTATTGATTTAAAAGCTCAAATTAGAGACGACTGGCGAAATCTAACCAAGGCCCTTTGCATCAATGGGCGTAGGAGGAATTGATGATGTCGATGTAATAAAATAAGTTAAACACATTTATTGCTTTAGATTCATAGACTATCAGTGGTTCAATAATTGATTTATAATTTTTCTTTAATTTATTTACAGTTTACTCATTCTTATTCTCTTACTGAAGTGAACTGGTCTGATCATTACTTAAGATAAGTATATTACTTCCAAGACACGTTGAAAATCCTGCTCCCTCTTTAGTTAGAATTATATAGATATACATATACATATATATATATATATATATATATATATATATATATATATATATATATATGTGTGTGTGTGTGTGTATATAAACACACATAAATACATTATGTACATTTGTATACATATATGAATATATAAATATGCATACACACAAACACACACACACACACACAGACACATATATATATATATATATATATATATATATATATATATATATATATATATATATATATATATATATATATATATACATTCACAAATTCAAGCAAATTTTGTTAAAATGTACAGTATAGCATATTTGACAGGTACGCAATTATGAAATACGGCGTTTTCGTTTTTCTTGAACTTGATATTCTCTGAATGGGATTCACGGGAATATTGGTAATAAAGTTTTCATCGCCCAAAACCGCAGTGAAAAGTCCAGTTTGATGAATCGCTTATTCCCACGCCTTTTATATACTGTAGGTTCTAGAATTTAGGAAAACGTTTAAGTTTAATTTAGGGTTTACAGTTAACATGCATAATACTTGTGTATGATTGTAGGATCATGAGATGATCTCTTCATGATGTCATGGTACTTAACGTAATTTTCATACATGATTGTAACAAAGAGAGAGAGAGAGAGAGAGAGAGAGAGAGAGAGAGAGAGAGAGAGAGAGAGAGAGAGAGAGAGAGAGAGATAATCGTAACTGTAAGTCTGGCATGACCTTTCACTTGATAGATTTGTCCTTTTGAATCACAGGAAACCTTCCTTTAAACAAAGATGTTGTGCCATTCTGTTATTTTGATATATTAATCATTTACTTGAAAAGGAAGAACAGCTGATATTATGGGTCACTCTTACAAATTTCCATTTCTTTACTATTGTGTATTTTTTTGGGTTATTGACACTGAAAAAGGTGTGTATAAGACGCCTTATATTTTGTATTTCCTCATGCAATTTTTATTTTTTTTCATTATCTTTTTCTTGTTTTGAATGATGGCCGCTTTGTGGGAATACGACTCGGTCTCCTCACGGTAAAATAGTTGAAGACCAAAAACAGAAGAGAGAAGATAACCTTTAAAGAAAAGTGAACGTGATTATCAAGTATATAAGTCAATATTTTTAGAACGTATTATTATTATCTTCAATATTATTATTACTATTGCTAAGTTACAACCAAAGTTGGAAAAAGCAAGATGCTAGGAGTCCCAAGGGTTTCATTTGGGAAAAACGGTCCAGTGAGGAAAAGAAACAAGGACACAGAACTCTAACTCTAACCCAAGACAGTGGAAGACCATGGTGCAGAAGCTATGGCACTGCCCAAGACTAGACAACAATGGTTTGATTTTCGAGTGTTCTCCTAGAAGTGCTGCTTATCGTAGCTAAAGGGTCTCCTCTACCTTAGCTGAAAGAAAAGTAGTCACTAACAATTACATTGCAGTAGTTAACCACTCGAGTCAAGAAGACTTTTTTTTTTTTTTTTTTTTTTTTTTTTTTTTTTTTTTTTTTTTTTTTTGTCAGACTTATGAGAAAAGAGGAGAATGTGTAAAGAACAGGCCAGGCTATTCAACGTATGTCTATGCAAATGATGAATTATCCTTTTATATTTGTATGGTTACCAAACACGGTCGTTTTGCCTGGTACTCAAATGATGTCTTTTGGATAAGCGCGAGTACTGTATCCATGACCTCAAGTCATGTTCAAAGACTTCTAAAAGATTTTTACCCATTTTCCCTCCCTTTTATTGCTATCATTCTCTTTCATATTATATATATTTCGATCCGTCTCGTGAAAACCAATCGGCAATTTAATTTGTAATATGATAGCTTCTTCTATCATGCTGTCGGGATATCAGCTATTTGTTAGTAGATGTCGAATTCTGTTTAGTTCGGCATATACGTCTTTCCAAGTTTTGCTATCCGTGAATAATCTTTAGAATTTTAACTTCTTTGGAATATAATCTCAACATAATTAATCATATTTGTAGAACCTGGTGTATAAAAGGAATTGTAAACTGTATACCAGAAATTACTCGATAAAGACAAAGTTTTGTCGAAATAGTGCTGTAGTGAATAAAGTATGAAGAAAAGGAATTATCATCGCTCATTAAACCAAAGGTTTACGTCTAAGACTTAAAAAAGCTGAGGAAATATGAAGACTCCTGCAGGAAATAAATAACGCCTCCAAGGCTATCGCCCTCAATGAAAATTGCATAGAGAGAAGCTGTCCCAAAAAGCATACACACACACACACACACACACACACACACACACACATACACACATATATATATATATATATATATATATATATATATATATATGTATATATATATATATATATATATATATATATATATATATATATATATATATATATATATCACATACATATACCAAGGCACTTCCCCCAATTTTGGGGGGTAGCCGACATCAACAAATGAAAAAAAAAAAAGGGGGGGACCTCTACTCTCTACGTTCCTCCTAGCCTGACAAGGGACTCAACCGAGTATATATATATATATATATATATATATATATATATATATATATATATATATATATATGTATATATATATATATATATATATTTATATATATGTATATATATTTATATAAATATATACTTATATATATATATATATATATATATATATATATATATATATATATATATATATATATATATATATATGTACACTGTATATATAGTCTACCTGTATACATGTATGAATGTATGTATATGCAAATATAGATATATATATATATATATATATATATATATATATATATATATATATATATATATATATATATATTATGAGAAGAGAAGGCCGGAAAATCGTTGGATAGATAAAGCTTAAGACATTTTTGAAAGGAAATGCCGTGATATCCAGGAATGACAAGAATATGTGAAAGATAAGGGTGAATGACAGTGTGTTGGGATTCGGTATCTTCTTTTTGAGTCTTCTGTTTAGGTATATGAAAGTAGCTACAATCAACGCAGGGAGAAACGGTCGATATGGTAGGGCATCTGGTTTTAAGCAAATAATTCCCTGACTTGTCCCTCACCTCCATAGGCCATCGGTTTGTCTTCTTTCTCCAACTCTGCTCCACCTCTTCACCTTCGGTCTCTCTCTTTCTTTCTTTCTTTCTCTATATTTCTGTGTAATTGACGTATTTCCGAAATTGTTTCCTAAATTACTTTAACTTTTGTTCCACACCACCAGTGAGGTAAAATTCAAGGTAAGTTTTCTGTTTAAAGATTTGTCCCCTTTGTAAACGGGTCTTATGGGCCCTCCCACGCTCACATGCCATACGTTGCCGCTACTTACTCTCCGACGCATGCACACTCTCTTACAATGGCCCATTCCCCAGCTTCAACCTTGCTAAATGGTCCCCTTCGTAGCCAGACTAAGGCAGTTATCTACAACTTGAACAGCTACTTCTTGGAAGAAAAGGCAAAGAAGAGAGAGAGAGAGAGAGAGAGAGAGAGAGAGAGAGAGAGAGAGAGAGAGAGAGAGAGACGTGGCACCAGGGGGGGGGGGGACCGTTTCAAACCAAGTGTCCTACCATCTCGGTAATTTTTCACTGAGTTAGTATAGCGTCGTGGAAGTTGTTACCGTAATTAGTTTCCTCCACGAAAGAGGAGTAGTATGATGAATGTGGTAGTGACTCGAGTTATTCTTCTCTGGCGCCTTCCCTTTTCTGGGAAATATCTGTGTCTGTGTATAAGTATTTCCATGTTTATAAATATATGTTATGTATATAATGAATAAAAGATAAAAGATGTCTATGACACTCCTGACCTCCTTTAGGTTTCACTATGATATGCATTTTGCTGAGCGCATGCTGGTCAGAACGAGACGAAATGAACAGCAGAATCCCGTTTCTTATTGCGTCATCGCTTGAAGCACCGTCATCATAAAACATCCTCTTCTACGCTCCATTGCTTTCTTGGAAATTGCATGCAAGCAACGCTTTACTTGAGGGTTCGCAGAGCTTTAAGACCAGGGTACAGACTTTGAAAAAATGTTATAACCATGCTCTCTCTCTCTCTCTCTCTCTCTCTCTCTCTCTCTCTCTCTCTCTCTCTCTCTCTCTCTCTCTCTCTCTCTCTCTCTCTCCACACGCATTGTGTTATTTATCTCCATGACAATTATATCAGTAAGAAACTTCGTTACATGACATTATTATCTCTTTTGAATATAAGTTGTGCTATTATTGCTGTTATTTTCATAATTTCTTACGATAACTCATTATGGCTGAAGTGGTAGAACTGGTGATTAGAAATTCACTCAGGCTATCTAAAGATAATCTCCCTTTGTTTAGTATTTGAAATATGAAATATGAATGGTTACGCATAAAAGCTTTTCATATACGATATACTTTTTTACCTTTCCCTTAAAAATTCTTGTTTATTGCCAATATGCTTCATATGGGAGAAGAATAACCATGGATATAAGATGGCATTATTCCACTTTCTTTTATCCCTCTGTATAAGCATTTCTTCCCTGACGTAACGGGAGTTGCAGTAAGTAGACTACTGATCGCAGTATAAAAAACCATTGGAGAAATCTAGTTCCCTTCTCCTTTACTTGATCCTCTTTCATTGATTGGATGTAAGTGTCATAAGTTTGAACATAGTTATCTTTAAGGAAGCCATTGCTGGATAATAACTTGATCAGAGAATCTCGTGTGTTGCAAAAATGTTTAACAATATACATTAAAGATAGATAGGACTGATTTAATTCATCATGCTAATAATGTGCAATGCGTTAATTTAATTTCGCTGGTTGTCTGAATCAACAGTGTTATTATTTTTTTACCCTAAATATGGTTACATTCTTTTCATTACCTGCTCTTCTTTGGAAAGGTTTTGATAAAGAAGAATGATTTCAATTCGATAAATAACATTTTGATGTTATTTTAGTTATGTTTGTGATTATCATCATACGTAATATGATAAATGGGTGGAAATATATTGGAAAGGGGTGGTAAGTAGGAAATTCCATGATTTAATGGGTACACAAATGAATAAATTAAAAACTGAAAGGAAGATGACTAAACATTTGGATCGTATTACTTAAGGGAACTAGTTACGTAAGTAACAAAAGGCACAACACAAGATCCCACAAACCAGGTAAGAGAACCACCCCTTGGTGTGAGTCAAACAACGAGGGATGGATGATGTCATCATCACATCATCTCCTCTTACGCCCATTGCCGCAAAGGGTCTCGGTTAGATTTCGCCAGTCGTTTCTATCTTGAGCTTTTAAATCAATACTTCTCCATTCATCACCTCTTACTTCACACTTCATCGTCCTTATCCATGTAGGCCTGGGTCTTCCAACTCTTCCAGTGCCTTGTGGAGCCCAGTTGAAAGTTCAGTGAACTAATCTTTCTTGGGGAGTGTGAAGAGCATGTTTAAACCATCTCCATCTACCCCTTACCATGATCTCATCCACATATGGCACTCGAGTAACCTCTCTTATAGTTTCATTTCTAATCCAGTCCTGCCATTTAACTCCTAATATTCTTTTAAGGGCTTTGATCTCAAATCTTCAAAATCTGTTGGATATTGTTTTATTGTCACATAGCACGACTCATATCCATAAAGTAACACCGATCTCACTAAACTGATTTATAGCCTGATTTTTATATTTAATTTCTGGAGATTTGATTTTCAAATTTCACTTAACCTGGGCATTGTCTGATTTGTTTTTTTCAGTCTTTTATTAAACTCCAATTCTAAAGATCCTGTATTAGAAATCATAGTTCCTAAATATTTAAATAATTCCACCTCGTTAATCCTTTCTCCTTCCAATAATATTTCATTTTCCATTGCATATTCTGTTATCATCTCTGTCTTTCTTCTATTTATCCTGAGCCCAACGTCATGTGATATTTCATGCATTCTGGTAAGCAGGCATTGTAAGTCCTGTGGTGTTCTGCGAATAAGGACAGCGTCATCAGCTTACTCAAGGTAAACAAATTTCCTGTTACCAATCCAATCTAATCCTTCTCCACCATCTCCAACTATTACAAAATCCATGAGGAGGATAAACAACATAGGTGATAACACATTCCCTTGGAGTACTCCACTGTTCACTGGAAATTCATTTGATATGACTCTGCTAACATGAAATTATCAAACTTAATGTTAATGGAGACATATAAAATAGATGATATTCAAAAATGTTATTTAGATAAATCGTATTTGTGATTTCGAGAAAAAACTAACAAAAAGCTTGAAGCATCTTTCATACACTTTATTGAAGGATAGAAATTAATGAAATTGTTTATTATTATTATTATTATTATTATTATTATTATTATTATTATTATTATTAATGTTGTTGTTGATATTTCTTACATAAGAGCCACATTTCCTTTGAACTTCAAATTTGATGAGGATCATGAGAACTACATATCCTTTGAACTTCAAATTCGATGAGGATTATGAGAGAGCTACATATCCTTTGAACTTTAAATTTCATGAGGATCATGAGAACTACATATCCTTTGAACTTCAAATTTCATGAGGATCATGAGAACTCCATATCCCTTGAACTTCAAATTTCATGAGGATCATGAGAACTACATATCCTTTGAACTTCAAATTTCATGAGGATCATGAAAGCTACATATCCTTTGAACTTTAAATTGCATGAGGATCATAATCTGTCTCAGACCTAGTATTTGTAGGACTCCAGATCAATACTAACACTTGTCTCTCTTCTAAACGATTTCTTGAGAGCCTTAGACTTAACTTTACTTTTTTTTTCCCTGTATGTGAATTTATTATTTTCTCATGTCCCTTGCATTCTTTCTTCTCCATTCGCATCCTACATAAGAAAGGAATAATTTTTCAACATGAGTATTCACCTGATTATCTTTTTTCCTTTGTCATACTCTTGAATTTGGTAGGCAAGACAGAATATAGCAGAGAATCCTGCGTTATTATGGAGTTTCTCTTAATTTGAATTAAGTAAATGTTAGTGGAGTTCTATCAAATGAATTTCCAGTGAACAGTAGAGCACTCCAAGAAAATGTGTTGTCACTTATGTTGTTTATCCTCATGGATTTTGTAATGCATAGAACAGTTGGAGATGGTGAAAAAAAAAAGGATTGGACTGGATTGGTAACAGATGATTAGCTGACTTAGAGTACGCTAATAACGCTGTCCTTATTAGCAGAATACCACACAGGACTTGAAAGCTGGCTTACCAGAATGCATGAAATATCACATGAGGTTGGGCTCAAGATAAAGAGAAGAAAACAGAGATGAGAACGGAATATGCAATGGAAGACGACATATCATTGGAAGGAAAAATGATTAATGAGGTGGAATCATTTAAATATTTAGGAACTAAGATCTCTAATTCAGGATCTTTAGAATTTGAGTTCATTGAAAGACTGTAAAAAGCAAATCAGACAATGGCTAGGTTAAGTAAAATATTCAACAGATTTTGTATATTTGAAAACAAAGCCCTCTGAAGAATGTTGGGAGTTAAATGGCAGGACAGGATTGAAATGAAACTATTACTCGAATGTCATATGGGGATGAGACCATGGTGAGGGGTAGATGGAGATGGTTTGAGCAAGCTCTTCGCAATCCCAAAGAGAGTTAATTTAAGTTCACCAAACTTTCAACTAGGCTCCACAAGGCACTAGAAGAGTTGGAACTCCCAGGCCTACATGGTTGAGGACTATGAAGCGTGAAGTAGGAGATAAATGGAGAAGTATTAATTTAAAAGTTCAAGATAGAGAGAACTGGCGAATTCTATATTATATTCTATTAATTTCAGTGGATACTTCCGCACAGTAGCTAAAGCTTAAGATGTGATCACAGTCACAACATTTAGATACACACCTTTTTATGTTATTTTTAGCTTTAGGAAAATGAATGTTTATTTGTGATGCTCTTTCACCCAGTTGAAAGAATACCAAAACAAAAAAATGAACATAAATTGTTTATTTATCTATATATGCATGTTTGTCATATTGAGAGCTTCGGGACTGCTACAAACATTTGAATGTCTAAATTGATCAGAATGACAGGGAAGTGGACAGTCATTTGGAGGGTAGTGGTGTTATTAACCGTTTCCTCATATCCAAAGTTTTTATTTGTTTTTAAAAATGAATCCAACTTGAAAATGTTTTTATTCTTGGAAAAAATTTGATTGAGGTTTTTCGACTTTTAATGGTGTTCCATATGAGTACAGTATTGTTAATCCCATCTCGGGGAGTAAGTTGAACCCCAAGCTAAGCACACAACGAAACCGGACTCTCAAGTATATGCGGTACACGTAGTACAGTATCACAAAGTATGGAATACCTGAACGTACTTTGTGAACATAATAACATTTATAACATG
>NC_090740.1:31774225-31776725 GCF_036898095.1 Palaemon carinicauda
GTTCTCACTTACTTTTCATTCTTCATGTATTTTTTTTCCCATGTAGTGTGTATTCAATTCTTTATTATGGCTGGTAGGCCATGACTAGCTGTATTTGATTCACACTTTGTTTAAACTTCTCTTTCTGTTCGTACAAATCTGTTTGTTGGCTTGCTCCTACCTCCTCCCCCTCCACCATCTCTTCTCCGTTTAGCAACTTGCTTTACCAGATCCTGTCTCTATTTCAGCTGTTCACTTCATGTTGAGATGATAAATTTTCTCTCTCTCTCTCTCTCTCTCTCTCTCTCTCTCTCTCTCTCTCTCTCTCTCTCTCTCTCTCTCTCTCTCTCTCCCCTCTCTCTCTCTCTAGATATTGCTGTGTCATTCCATGCGAAAGCAATCGACTTATACACAACGGAATGAAGTGTTGAAACAAAAAATGAAGTGTCTTTGCAGCATCTGCACTTCGGCTACTACCCCATTTTAACTCACATTTGAACTGACCCACATCTTTTAAAATGCTATTCTCCCCCCAACCCCTACCCCCGTCCTTTTCCCTTATGCGTCACTTGTTAATACATGATCAAGCTATATGTGAATGACTTAGCATTAAATCCCTGGAATATAAAGGCTGGAAAACTTGCATTAACTTCTTCTTACACTAAAAAATATTTGTCTCCGAATTAAAGGGGAAGTTTCTTTTATTTTTTTGTATTTGATATTGGCAACAGACATGTATCAAAACTACAAAATAATAATTTGAGAGATGCTACACTGTATATATATATGTATATATATATATATATATATATATATATATATATATATATATATATATATATATATATATATATATATATAAAGACGTGACATATGTATACTTTTAAATACCCAGTGGTGTATTGATAGTTGAATATTAATTATTCCATCAAAATTATTTAATAAACGTAACAATGACAATTGATAGATTGATAGATAAACTTCCATAAATATAAATATTTATTAGATATCCAATTATGATATATTTGTGTCCTACCAAAGAATTAGATATCCACACCTACGAAAATTGAATAGTAATTTATCATAACATAATTGTTACATGTAATCAATCATTTGTTTTCAATCATATTGTCGCACCATGAAGAAAATATCCTCAATTTGTTTGAAGAAAAAATTTCCATCGATAGCTAGTAAACTACGTTATGATTTGCGTGATTTATAATCTTGAGCGTATTTTACCGGCTATCAATTACTGAAAAAGCCGCAGGCTGACAATATTGGATCGAATTGTTAACGTATGTCTATAACTGCTCATTTTCGAATAATAGAGTGGATTATATTGTTATCTCTCAGTCACCAACCCCGGAAGGTATGAGTTCGAATCCCGGTTATGGTAGGAATCCCTATCAAATAGGGATTTACGTGTTAAATTTTATTTGAGGTTAATATATTGATTGATATTTAAAAACATAAAATTATTTGGAAAATCAAGAACAAAAAGTCACACACATATTGAGTTATCATGATGGAAAATGATTGATTTCGATTGTAAGTCGAAATCCTGGTTTCAGCAGGGTAGGTTCAGGTATTATAAGCAATTTCCTTTTGCTGGATTCTATTCTAAAGGCATATTTTACTTGACACTAATGTTAGACTATATGTGTATGTGTATATCATCATCATCGTCATCATCATTAGCTGTAACTTAGCCAGTGCAGGACAAAGGTCTCAAACATAACCTTCCAGTCTGCTTATGGTCTTACTATGCCAGTATGTACTCGCAAATTTTCTTAGCGCGTCAATCCATTGTTATTCTCATCATATCCATTCCATAGTTCTTTTAATTGTAACTAGCTTATATTCTAAGGCTTTAGTAAGACTCCAAGTTTCTAATGCCTAATCTAATACTGGTAGGCTCATCTGATTAAATACTTTTCGTTTTAGAGAAAGTTGCATTTTAATTTAATTATTTCATTTGATTTCCCAAAAGCCCTTTATCTTATGCTTATTCTTTGAATTTCGGCCTCATGTCTTGTGGAAACACTTACTCCGTCTAGTATATATATATATATATATATATATATATATATATATATATATATATATATATATATATATATATATATATATATATATATATATATATATTCAAATAAGCCATATATATTTTTGATACATTAATGTCTGGATTCTCTTAACGACCTCGGGATCAGAGCCCCAGGCGAAATTACACAAAGACAAGAGCTTCACTGTCTATACAAGCTTGCCGACCAGGGTTCGATTCCCGGCCGGTCACAAGCTCTTGTAAGACAAGAGCTTGTGACCGGCCGGGAATCGAACCCTGGTCGGCAAGCTTGTATAAACAGTGACTAAAGTGGTTTAGTCACTGTCTATACAAGCTTGCCAACCAGGGTTCGATTCCCGGCCGGTCACAAGCTCTTGTCTTTGTGTGATTTCGCCTGGGGCTCTGATCCCGAGGTCGTTAAGAGAATCCAGACATTAATGTATCAAAAATATATAT
>NC_090740.1:31781725-31801725 GCF_036898095.1 Palaemon carinicauda
GAAAATCATCAACAACTGGCCTTTCGGCTCCTTGTACGGACAGTTCCTTTGGTTGCTCTCGAGAACTCACGCCGTCGGGAATGACATCTCGTGTAGGCGACCTGGGCTACTTACGGCATATTGGTGGGACGACCCCTCAAGAATTGTTTGATGGTATACGACCTCTGGCGTGTCTGTTGTTGATTATTATTCCCCTATTCTCACTGGAAGTGATACTAACTGAAAACGTCTCATTTAAATATATATTCCAAATGTAGTTTTAATATAAGATGCTGCGCTGCCGTTGTGTTCAGTAACCTCTGTTACTTTATTTATAATAGAAAATCAATTTTTTATACTATGACGCAATTTTATATATGAAATAAAACTGAAAAGTTATGTACATTTTTTCATTGCATACCCTTCAATGTGTTTTCCTATTTCCATCTTGTATGAGTAAAGAATTATTGAAAATAAGGTCATTAAAAAAAGTCAGTAGATATACAGTACTTGAATAGAAAAAAACAATCCTTTCATATTCATGATGAAAAAGAGTGAAAGGAAACGATAAAAGTGTACTGATTATGCAGAAATATTTTGCACGAACTATAGATATCACACAGGTACTGTTAGCTAGAAATCAATTCGACTTAGGTTAGCAAATATCATCTAAGATTATGTAATTCTTTAAGGAGTGAGAAGTATTGAAGAACATCTGGAACTGGGAGAGAGTTTCAGAATTGGTCCTTTGTATACCTGTTGACAGACAACCGTAAAAGCAATTCTTTCCAATAGAATCGGTACAAGAGAAAGAAAAGCAGAAAAAGGAAAATAGATCTGAATAACAAAGATCGAGAGAGAAAAAATTATAAAAATTACAGTTCCAAAATTATATGTCAAGAAAGCTAATACTCGATTCACCTGATCTTTTCTTGTTACAGGAACGAGGAATTTTAGATTCCACTATTTATGATTATTGTGGGGAAATGCATAGTTGTGTTTAAATGAGCAGATATCTAGCTATCCGAGTGGAAAAGAAGCATAATTTCACTGGGAATATTAAAGGTGGGGCCTCAAGATTTGAAGTCTGAAGGAGAGGGAATAAAAGTAATATGATATTCCTTCCGTAAGAGAAATAAGAAATCTTATTTGTGGAAGAAAAGGCTTTAATACAAGAAAATTTCTTGTATTCTTTATGCTATTTTATCAGATGTTTGTTAAAATAAGATGAAAGCTGAATTGTATTATAAATGTTCCCATAAATGAATAGATTTCTACTTTAACGTTTTGTTAATACAGATATATTGCTATAGCCACAATTTTATGATAGACTGTAGAAACTACTGTACATATTCACTGGAACGAATCTATGCGATAAATAATTAGGCCGTTACTCAGATAAATTTTGTGTTGGATATTTCGATCATTAGATCTTCAATTACTGGAGTTGATTATCATCTCATCTTAGCAGAATGAATATCCTTGCTTTTTTTAATAATAATTGATTTAATTACTAATGGAATTGAATGTACTTGCTTATTCAATAAGACTTCTTTGATATTGAAATAGATCGTCTGTCATCAAGATATTCAATATAAGGCAAGTGAACTGGAAAAGCAGCAAAATGGCTTCAACCTATGATGTCTGAAATTACGAAGTTTGTCTCTAGACCTTTTTCTTACTCAACTGGTTCATCTTGTGAGATTCAAACGCTCATGAATTTTTCTTTTTAGCTCTAAATCATACTTTCAGGGCTTCCAGTGAGATTGGTGACCATGATATTTGTGGTATATCCTGTAAATTGTGAGTAGAGCTTTTCTTTTATTCTTGTTCATTGTGGAAACAATTTTAAATTTGTTTAAACAGTTCACTGTACACATTGTGGTATTTGTGATATAATTATTTTCATTTTATTTCACAATACTGCAGAGTAGAGTTATTTGATATTTCGATTCTCTTCATGTATATCTTCATGAATAAGATCATTTTGAATCATTTGTAAAATAATGTTTCGTAAAGTTGGATGTTACTCAAAAGTTGCTGTGGCTTTCAAGATTGTTCTGAATATCTTGTTTTTGGGAAGAGTGGGTGTTAATGAAATACGTTTTATCATTGCATATTTTATTTCATGCATAAATATAAAAGGTACAAAAATAATCTATTTTATAAAGATAACTTAATGATAGTTTGACTAGATTGTGAAGATACATTAAAACTGCAATTTTGTTACATTTGGAAAACGTATCTAAATGCAAGCGTTTCTGTGAAGAACTTATCTGTGAAAAATATGGCGATAGTTATTAAAACCAAAAATATGACTGGTTTTAGAATATCTAAGGTCTCTTGTGTAGTCCATTGTTGTGTTCTTATCCAACTGAAAAGAGATTCGCCTTCTCCGTCCGCGCTCTCACTGGAATCCACCATCTTGGCATCACCAAGACGGCTCAAGTGAAGAACCAGCTTCGGCTTTCGTCTTTTTAGTTCTTGATACCTCGAACCCCTGAAGAGATTTGGGGAGTTTGGAAGACGAGATTGAAGAACCAGAAGACATGTTGTTGCTTGATGGCTCGAAGTTGACATAGGGATCCATAACTGTGTTGCGTAGAATCTAGGGCTGCTATCACTGATCTCAATTCCTTTCAGTTCGTATGGCTTTTTCCAAAACAAAATGACCAAACTACTTTTTATCTAATCAAAAGAAGGATAATAAACTCACGTTGAAGTACAAACGTCCGTTCTTAAATACATCACTTGACGAATAACTGATTTGTGCCAACTTGGGATTTCTACATTTGGAAAACGTAATTGAAGGCAGTGGTCTCGGCCAAGTAACTCTCGAATGAAACCATGAGGTAGACAGCAATGACGAGTGGAGCCAAGAGGATGCTGGTATCAACGTTCTTATTGAAGAATTCCATGCTGTCTAGGTGAAGCTGTTCAAATTATCTGAATCAAGACTCGGGCTTCAGTTCAGACGAATGTTTAGCTCTATTTTTTGTTAACTTGCAGGAGATAGATTAGTTTCAGCTGCAATGTATATGCTCCGGGAAGCGAAGGAGAACAATCTTTAGTGTTAGAAAGAGCAAGACTAAGTTGGTTATCTTATTTCTTTCAGAAGGTTTGCTCTGAATGATGTGTAGCTATCACAAGCCCCCTCTTATATACCAAAAGCCAGTCGTTATCAGTATGGCTCTTAAGTTGCCGTGTGTGAATTATACTAGAGCCATTTATTTTTAATGCCGATCTTGAAAAAGTTTACGCAGTCAGCAAGCTTACGTAATTGAATATTTTTAAACATTAGGAGTTTTAGCATAATGAAATAAGTCGCACGTCGAGATGCAGAAAAGGAAATATCATCCTTCGATTACTTAGGTTTTTTTTTTTTTTATAGATATAAATACTGTTGTTGATCACGTGGCCATGATGTTAAGGGGTAGATAATTGACAGGACAACTGAATATGGGTACAAAAGTCTCACTTTTTTCGCTTATTGGGTACATTTACAAATAGGCCACCAGAATGAGACATCATTTATCATTTGAAAATCACTTGATTTAATGATAACCTAAACTAAAGATTCATGAACAGTGTCAAGTTCATGGAAAGTTCTGAATTTTATAAATTAGATGTAACAGACAGAATACGCCGATTAATGTAAATTTCTAAAGAGTAAAGTCAAGCCTATTTGATTATTTCATTCATAATACCTTTTTTTTCCTCTGATTTTGGGCGACTTTGTATATTCTGTATAGCAAAAATGCATTTCATGTATTTGAATTATGTTTAGGTCTGATTTTAATCTCAGTTGAATAAAAATCACTGACATTCAGAATTTATGAAATCCTATTGAATAACATAGTTATTACCAATGGAATTCAGTATCAGTCCATTGTCCATTGAATAGCATCTCTTATGTTTGAAATGACTCACGAGACATTTTTTTATTTACAGTTACATGTAAAGGCGTTGTGGTGACCTGTCTGCCATTAAACCCCGAGAGCTGTAGCAGAAACAGAACTTTATGTAAGTATTCAAATAGTTTGTTGAAGAATCTCTCTCTCTCTCTCTCTCTCTCTCTCTCTCTCTCTCTCTCTCTCTCTCTCTCTCTCTCTCTCTCTCTCATATGTAATCAGTAAATAATATTAGTGTTAGAATTTTCTTGAAACCGCGAATAGCTATTGATGCTGTATGAAGCTCTATTCTCAGTAGATTTCTCGTCCAGTGGAGTCAAGAGAAGTTGTTGAAATATTGAATTGGTTTGTAGATTTTTTTTTCTTTATGAAAAACATGGGTAATGTTTTGTTAAAAAAAAAAAATTATGTTTCATTTATTCATTTTCTTTATTCCGTGATGAGAGAGACAATGACAGAAGTGAAGAAACCCTTTTTTTTGGGTAAAAATTGGAACGGTGAATATTATGGGTGGCAGGATATGAGTCAAACTAGGAAACGCGGTGTTACTAAAATCTATATTTGAATCAGGGCTTTTGAATGAAAGAAAGTCGTCAAAGGAGAACCGGGTCAGTCATAAATAGTGAAATAAGATAACAATTAATAATATTAGAATTGTAACAAGAGGTCAAAGGCTAATTAGAACATGCTCATGAAATAATTGGAACCTTGACCAATACATGGGAAATAATATGTGGAGTAAAAAGAATGGAAAAAATAGAACTACATGTGTACAAAAGTGAGAGAAGTTCTTCTTTAGTTGTTTGGAGAAGTAGGTGGATGAAAATAATTTACAATTTTGAAACTTTTCTTTGAAAAACTCAATAATAACTCAGAAATTGCTAGTTAGATGGCCTGAAAGATGCATCGAAACGGAGTGGTATGAAATTCATGAAATTCGAACTGCTTACAGTTTAAAGAGATGTTTTCAAAAGTTTATGTTCAGGAGTCACCTGTGCTTTGTCAGTTAAAATTTACAGTGCTTTCGGCTGATGTTTCTTATATGGAGTTACATTTTCTATGTTGCATTTGTACATAAAAGTTTTAAATGTTTATCCATTTACAAAGTTATTTTGTTAGGGAAGGCTTTGTCATCAGTGTTGCCGATTTTATCTCAACTTTCCTCCAGGCCCTATCTAAATATAGTATGTTATCAGGCTCGTCCTAATTTTAAAACCTGGGAATACAATAAGGATGAAGTAGGGGGAGCATATGGAGATAAGGGACAAGGGTTGTTTATATTACTCTTCAGTCATCGGCATTATTTTTCATGTGAACGTACCCAAAGTGTTTTTTTCTTATCATTGATAAGAAAGGTTTGTTCCGTTGTCCTTATCGCGCAGAAGGTTCTATGGTTGAGACATCTAATTTTAGAGGGAGATAATAAACATAAATAGGGTATGTTGTGTTCACACGTACCCACTTTCTACCCATACTCTCAGATACGGTTGTTACTTAAGAGATTTTCACTTGTATTTAATTGAATCACATGTATTCTTTAGGAATAATGTAGTTTGTTTGTGGATTTATGAGTACGTGAAGAGTATGTACAATTACAGATTGACACAGGTACTGATATTTGTAAGTGTCTGTATTTCGGTTTATTTTTTTCTTGTTTCATTTTAAAGACGTAGATCATTTCACTTAAGACGCGAAGCATGAATACGAGATATTATAACAGTTGCACCTCGTTGAAGCCATTGCTCTTCTATGGTGGCCATAGTCGATTTGACATTTGTACCGTGTATCTTTTTGATGGAAAATTTTATATTTTGAGACACCTGTTTCCTGCAAGGTTTACTGACGAAAAATACAGATATGACTCTTGTATCAATCGGTCAGCGTCTTTAGCATTAGTATGTGATGGGAATTTACTAATGTTTCGTTAGGAAATATAGATTGTTAAAGTTAAAACTTCCTATTGCTCCCGTAAACCTACCTCTTTGAGTGCCTGTCATTTTCTTTTAGTTCTTGAAGATCGTAATATTTCTTGAATATCTTGGTAACTTTCATATATTTGGTTAATTATTTTGGGTAAAGTTTATTTATTAAGTACGTACATTTAAGCGTGGAAAATCTCACGAAGCAATCATAATAAATGCAAGTTAATGGTCTCATCAGAGTGAACTTCATGTAAGACTTTAGAGTCTCTGCACAATCATTTCCTTAGTTATCCAGCTCTCGTTATTTAGAATTTACTTTCAGTTCTACACTCGTATCCCATCACTAGTATCGGTCGACGCTCACTGTACAGTACCATTGGATTTGACAATACGTTCACAAAAAATTTATAAGCTTTGAAAAAACATAGAGATTAGAATAGAAATAACTATGTAAAGAAAATTGAAAGAGCAAGAAAGATTCAGTTGAATAAAAAGAAAATACCACAAAATGAAAGGTACATCAGACGACCATGCCAAAAGATTGGATTAGGTATTGCCAGTTGACGTCTTTTTTATGTAACTCCAATGGAATTTCCTGTGGCCATAAGTAACCCATGCCCCAAGTCCCAACCATTTTCATGAGTGAAGGGTAGAATCCCGGGGAGCCCACATCACTTATTGTTGGTGTCTATGTATTGCGTAACGATGACGTTTACATAAAATTAATAAAACATAAGTATTTTCCTATTACACTTATAACTTTCATATGTATTTGAAATTTGTGTTAGCATTTTTGTAAACAATAAGTAGACAAGTACAAAACGCTGCAAAACGTAAATCTGTGCAATGTAAGGAATGACTCATGAATAGGTTTCAGCTTATTTGAGGTGTGTGTTTTTCCTTTATTGTATGCTTAGTATATTTATTTTGCTTGGATTGCCTGTTAAATATGCCGGTAAACGGAGAAGATGTCAAAGAAAATTAAAACAGTTGATGTAACCTGGGGGATTCAAACAGTATATTATAGATAAATTATTCATCCCATCGATTAAATTTTTTAACAAAAGCTACACAAGTTTCCTAAAAATAGGGTCTGTACCATACTTTTATCATTTGGGTACAAAACGATTGTTCCATCATATCGCACACTATATATAGAAACTTAAACTATAGATTACCGTGTGCCAAGGCACCAGAAAGCCATTGTAAAGGCCATACACTTCGGGTACGTTTTCACTCGTAATCTATCCCTCCTTGTTACCTTATAATCCCCCTCCCTTCCCCACTTGTCTGTGGTTTGTGTTCATCCTACAGAACCGCGAGGACTAATTCGAATTGACATAAGATCTCGACCTCCAAATATTATCTGTTATATAAATCTATTGCAATTTTTTTTTTTTTTTTTTTTTTTTTTGAGCATTATTCTTCACAGTCGTCCTTTCCTTCGAGTTTTAAAAGTTATCTGATCTCTAGCCTACGTAGAAGCGTGTTCGCCATTACCCAAGACATATATCTATTTTCCCTTGGGGTTTTGAAGTACTTTTGGACATAGTTTGATAGTGTTTGTTTCTCGTGTGTAAGCGAATGAAAAATGACCTTCGAAACTGGTTTGCTTCAGATGATCAATTGATAGTAAGTCAGCAGGTCAGTTATTCTTCTTCAGATTGTCTGGACTGGGGTCATGCATTTTTAGCAAAATATCCATTAATAATTCTAAAAGGCAGAAGTGGAAGAAAAATTTATGACTGAATTTCGAAGTATCCAATCACTTGTCTGTGATTAACTTGGTGAAATATTGGTTATATCCTATTAACCAAATAACAAAACTAGTCTAAATTATTATCTTTCTTATATTGTTCTAGGAATTTTGGTTTTGATAAATTGAATCATATTCGTTACACATTGAGGTATTTCCAGATACGAGAGAGAGAGAGAGAGAGAGAGAGAGAGAGAGAGAGAGAGAGAGAGAGAGAGAGAGAGAGAGAGAGAGAGAGAGAGAGAGAGAGACCTCTTATCTGCTGGCCACATATCAAGGGTAGAGGGAACGACTTATCAACTTCATCTGTTGCCATAGACTGATAAAATCTCCCCTTACAACAACCTGTAAGATATCAGACCTTGATTACCCGTTTTCCCTGTTCGTGACCTTTGATAACCCGAGTGTAGTCATCATTGAGTGCCGTGTGTTTTATTACCAATTACGAGAGAACTGATGCCCCATATATAGATCCCGGTGGTCTTGAGAGTTGAATCATCATGCACTTGTATACAAAATGAACTCTATAGGCATCCTGTAGGGTACACTGATATAAGAGATTTTCAAGGTTATTTTGGGAACGATCGAAATGAGTGGCTTACTTGTCAACAATACTTAGTTTACTTAGTTGGTGTTTGATATCAAAGCTTGGCTAATTTCATATTTATCTCCACGCTTGCGAATTTATATTTTTATGTAGTTGCGTTTGTTGTTTGATTTTCCCTACAGCAAATGCCATTTTCTTGACAAAACCCACACTCACAAACATCTGCAATTATATATATATGTATATATATATATATATATATATATATATATATATATATATATATATATATATATGTGGGTGTGTGTGTGTGTATATATATATATATATTATGTATATATATATATACACAGTATATATATATATATATATATATATATATATATATATATATATATGTATATATATGTATGTATGTATATATATATATATATATATATATATATATATATATATATATATATATATATATATATATATAGACACATGAGTATATGTATATGTGTATAGATGAATATTTGTGTATATGACTGTTTGTATTAGAAAGTTTCTAATTCTTTTATGTGATCATATCTGATAAAGGTTAATGTTTTAATACCCGTGATAAAATAAAATCTTGCGTCAATGCCAGTTAATGTAGGATTCTTGGATTAAAAATGCGACATAGAAATTGACCTTAGGTATTTGAGTATTAAGGGAATGTCGACGTTGATATATATAGTTCTTTATTTCATAAACTAATTATCAACTCTGGGATTAATAGGCAGTATAAAAGTATTTTTATCTATTTGTGAAATTTTTTATATTGCAAAATATTGTTATAAGATTCTTTTCTTTTTGTGAGCTGGTGTTGTCATTGCACCCTCATTTTAGGTGCCACGTGTAATTTTAATTGAAAAAAAAATGAAGGTTTCTCAGTAGCTAATCAAATACGGAAGTATTTAAGAAAAGATACTTCCAAAGTACTTTACATCAGGTTGAAAAAGATGTGGGGGGTGGGGGGGGGGGGGCATGTTTTGAAAGCAAAGGTCAAGAAAGCAGATTGAAAAAGTGTGATCCAATGTACTCTGCTCAGATAAAAAAATCCACTTGTTGTAACATAGAGACAGAGGGAAAAAAAGCGCTTTCAGATAATATGTTTTGAATGATTTCACCCCCTCAAGATGAGAATTAACTTGTCAAGGGCCTCTCGTTTTGATGGCATACAATTGTTAGAAAAATATGCTTTTATATAAGCAAAAACAATTCTAAACCACGCTTTACATTACTCTTACTAATACTTAATTTAACAAGCCTTTCCCTACCATGGTTACCTAGCGAACTACCATCAATTTTCTCTCACCCGCCTTCCTATCGGCCTAACAAGAAAATTATGACGGAGATACACACTCACGTCTGTTTTCTTCTCTTTGTGTCTCTTCATCTCCCCACCCTAGATGTTGCTCGCAAAGTTAATAACTAGGTACATAATTTTCTGCTTTGGTGAAGTTAAATGAATGCTCCCACCTGTTCCCCATCGTGCGGTCCAAGCCTCGAACGCGGCACCTCAATCTTGGCAACCGCCGAGTGCATTAACAAAAACTCCGAGAGAGAGAGAGAGAGAGAGAGAGAGAGAGAGAGAGAGAGAGAGAGAGAGAGAGAATCTACACAATTTCTCTGTCACATGGTCGGTGCCATTGTGGTGATCAACGGAAATACGGGCGCTCAGACCCTTTGAGTAACTGCATTTAGGCAGCAAGGGGCGTTGGGTATGAACCCAGTCATCTTTGTTTGACCTTGGCTTATTTCTTAGTTTTTATTCTCCAGCGAACCCACAGATTCTGTAGAGATTTCTGTTTTTTGTTAATGTTTTTCATTTGCAGAATGTGAGGGAGAGGGTGATAAGAGATGTTTATTGTAATATTTGTACTTTTATCCTGTTCCTGATATAAAGATAATACATTTAGTTTTCTGTCTCTGAGTAGCCTACTGCCTCTACATGATCAATATTTTAGTCGAGAGTTTCTACTTGAAAGGTCTGCTATTTCTTTTTTCTACATTTAATTATTTTACCAATGAATCTTCGGACATTTTTAGTTAACGATACAAAAGGTCTTAAGTCGCAGATTTCTTGCATGGTATGTCACATCCGCTTGATCCCATCTCGGATTTAGCTGCCCTTATAATTTTTCTTATGAAGGAAGAAAGAAGTGGGTTATACGGGATATTTTTATTCAAGATTGTGGTATACGTTCACTGTTTTCTTGGAATAGAGATCTTAAAGCAAATTATATGTGGATATAGCAATCCTATTGCTAAGCATGTTTGCATATAAGGTCTCCTCTGCCTAGTGAAGTTGTTTTTGTTGTTCCTGTAAAATTACAGAAGGAAGAACAAATTATGCATTGTAATTTTGAGACTGAAAATTTTCAATGATTTTATTACTTAGAAATATGAAAAATTTCAAATGAAAAACAAAGATAAAGATGTAAACAAACCAAACGGAACGAGGGGCAGCTGACAGCTAAGTCGAAGTAAGTAAATTTAACATGCCTCGGCTCTGTACTTATTCAATTCTGTTTCATTTCGTTTGTTCTTATCCAGAGGAGCTGACTTTGATCATGGTTGCTAAGTTAAATAGCATATTTTTGTGCGATTACAGCTTTTCGTAAATTATTTTGTAGAGACAAATGAGAGAATTATGGATATGTGAATTGTGTTGATAGATATCCATACGTGATGGTTAAAATAGCATGACAATAAAATTAAAATATAGCGAGAGAGAGAGAGAGAGAGAGAGAGAGAGAGAGAGAGAGAGAGAGAGAGAGAGAGAGAGAGAGAGATGTTGGGCTAGCCGGCATATGCCAGCAGGCCGGCGTCTGCCGGGCCTGCCGGCAACTGCCGGCTATTATAATCAAAATTATGGATGGAAGGCATAGGCCAGCTGCCGACAAGCTACTCAGTTGCCGGTAGACGGGCCTAGAAAAACCCTACTAACGGCCATCGATCAACGATGTCCAAGGCAGGGGTGTAACTAGGTGAGAATGGGCCCGTGGCATTCTCATACAGTGGGCCCCCATTACCTCAAAAAAAAAGAAAAAAAATATATAAATAAATAAATAAATATATATATATATATATATATATATATATATATATATATATATATATATATATATATATATATATTATGGGAGAGAGAGTAGAGAGATTGATTTGATATATCATAGAACTGGTAGGCATAAGAAATTGAAATATAATATGCAGGCATTGAAATATAATTACTAATTGTTAATACATACATAGCTTAGAAAAAAAAAACTTCTAAATTATATATTCTCAATAATGAATCAGATGAATACCCTTATGTAGGCCTATGCGGCCATTACATTATTACATAATTACGATACCTATGAAATGAAAATAAACTCAACTTGGTCCAAAACATTTATACCATCATTAAATAAACAAATATACATTGTACCTTCTAGAATTCTTTCTTCCTTGCTTTCATCTCTGTAAATCTGTCAATGACTTTACTTAAGTTCAATTTACGCACAGTTCCTTGTTCAATTGATAGAAGAGCTAGTCCTTCTAATCTTTCCTGTGCCATTGTACTTCGCAAATAGTTTTTAACAAGCTTTAGTTTGGAGAATGAACGCTCTGCACTTACAGTTGTGACTAGAATAGTTAAAAACAATAGCATTGCAGTGCAAACCTCAGGGAAACTGGCTGAAATAGAATGATTTTCTATGATTAACATATTAGCAAGGTCCTTATTACAAGAAATTTTGCTTATTTCTCCCTTCAGAACAGATCTCATGCTGAGAATTTCCTGCGTGAATGTTTCTGACACATAGTTGTGGAATTTTTTCACAAAACAGCTTTTTCCTACAGCTCTGAGTCAGATAAATTTTGCAATGAGATTGGTTCCAACACTGAGAATGATGAGACAACTTCATGCAAGCCAGTAAAACGGAAGTTCAACTAAGTTGTGATGATGTCCAGAGTACGATAGTAAACAGTTACTCTACACAAACTCTCTGGATCTTCTAATCTTTGGTCTTCACAAAGCTCTCCAAAATGTCTTTTTACGGTACGAAGTCTCTTTTTCTCAAATTCTGGTCTGATTGACCACTTCTGGGCTATATCTGTTGCTTCTTTCTTTACATCCTCAAACTGATTTCTTAATCTGCACATCTCATCCATGCATACCTTTAAGAGGTCTGCTGCCTTAGCAAGATCAACTGCTTATGATTGCAACATTTTTTATACTAAATTTATTGACTGTAAGATTTTGGACTGAAACGTCAAAAGGAATACAAAATTAGAATTTTCAAGACATTTCTTCAGTGCAGTGGCTTCATTGCGTTCGTCTGCCTTAGAGCTGCATAATATTATTGGTGCTAGAGCTTTCTGCACATCACAGAATCGAACTTTGAGAGCAAATACCGCATCATAACGTCCAGCACTTTGTGAGTGCCAGATTCAGAAATTAAGCTAGATGATATGTCCCATCTCTTGATACTCAATCCAAAAAAAACACATAGACTCTTTGAACAATATCATAAAACTGTGCCATTTCTGTCACATCCTTGACAGCATCATTAATCACCAAATTTAAATTATGTGCAGCACAATGAACATAAACTGCACTGGGTTCAACATCAATTATTTTTTTTTTTTTTTGCACACCTTTGTATATCCCCTTCATGTTACTAGCTCCATCATATCTTTGGCCACGACACCTTGAAATAGAAAATCCTCTTTGTTTAATTATTTGCAAAATTTGTTCTGATAGTGCAGCTCCACTTTGACCCTCAACCTTATGAAACCCTAAAAAAGACTCATTAATTTGTAGGGCTTTTGGCTTTCCATTATCACCATATTCTATGCTACAGTAACGGTATATTTCACACATCTGATCAATTTTGGAAATATCCTGTGTTGTATCTAACATTATGCTATAAAATGGAGCTGCTTTAATGGCATAAGTAAGTTCTTTTCAGTTTCCTTTGAAAGCAACTGAATGAGTTAATTTTGTATCATTGGGCTCATATACTTTGTTTTACCTTCAGGTTTACTTATTAATTCTGAAAGAACTGGATCATATTTAGAAAGCAACTCAATGATGCAAATGAAATTTCCACGTTTCCTTTCATCCGCATCATAATCACCTTCATCTTCTGCTTGTATTCCTTCTTTTGTGTCCACGAAATGGCAAATTGCACATCGCTAATGCAAGAGTTACATTTAATAATCTGTTCAAAACCTGACGCCAGTATTTTTTCTCCTTTTGAAGATTACCTTCAAATGCTTCACTCAAAGTTCCATGCAAGCGCCATTGTTCATACACTAGGCATGAATTTCATTGAATTTGGGATTATTCGTGCCTCTTCATACCCCCACCTATGTGTTTCCAGTCACAATAGCCATTAATCCAAGTATCTTGAAATCTACTCGCTCCTCGATTAGCAAACAACCAACATGTCTCACAATAAGCCTTATCAAGAACAACTGAATAGCATAACCACGACCTCTCAATTTTCACACCTGATTTGGGCACTGCATGATAATATTTTTCAGAGAAAGAGCGACCTTCTGCATCCTTTTTGAAAGGGCTATTCGGCTTGCAATGTCCATTTGTAATGATAAATCGTTTTGTTTGGTCCTTCAAGTTTTGTTCCATAAAATGTCCTCGGTCTGTAGGCAACAACGATGTCATTGTGTCAAATGAGAGCTCAGGCGCATGGTCTTTTCAGGTACTAGGTTTACACTCACCTTCACAAGTATTACCTAATATAGTGTCGGAAACTGGGTCAGAATCAGGCTTGCCAACTTCGTCTATTTTTTTTTTTTTTTTTTTTCACCTGTATCAGTTGCTGTGTTTGTTTCAACTAAACTAGTACTATAATAGTAGTAAGCATTTCCACACTAGTGACACTACTATTAGTATTTTCTCCAATAGCTTCACAGCTGTCATTGTCCTTTGCATTTTCGTTAATCACTTCTACTGTTGGGGAAATGAAACCACTAATTTTTGGAAGCTTTGATGCCTTAATTTCTTTTTTTTTTTTCTACTTTTTCCGCTTTTCACTACCACTAACATGTTTTTTGGGAGGCGTGATATATCCGATTCACCGTAAATAAAAACTATTATTAATTGAGAAAACTATACTCTGTTATCATCTGATATACAAAAATTCTATTGTTTTTTTTTTTTTTTTTTTTTTTTTTTTTACATTGCATGGAACCAGTGGTTATTCAGCAACGGGAAAAACGGCTTTACATAACTTCCAAACCACGTCGAGAGTGAACTTTTATCACCAGAAATACACATCTCTCACTCCTCAGTGGAATGGCCGAGAATCGAATCTGCGACCCCCGAGGTGGGACGCAAACACTATATCGAGCACGCCACTGAGGCGCTATAAAAAAATTTCAATTGATATCATTGTAAAGATATTAATTACATCTTTCTTCAATGCATTGTTCTTTCTATTACATTATTTGTATTGTGAGTCAAATATTAAAATCAAGTTCACAATTCGTAATCAACATAATCTTTCGTAAGGTGTGAGATAACTATCAGTTTTAGTCCACTTATAAAAGAATACAATGTAAAACAATCACGAAACGGTCACAGGCGGTGACAACTGACAAGCTCTGGTAACTGGTGTACACGGAGGCCAGGACTTAGACAGGAACATAATGCGCTCAAGCCAAGATCTCATACGGACCTGTAGTGTACGAACAGTAATACTCTCTATGACCTCCTAACCCATAACCCATAAAGGCCATCATATACATTAACAATATGTGATGTCTTCTCAGTTTCTGTTAATAATCATTTACCAGTATTATATTGAGAATTTGAAATAATTTTTCTTTCTAAACCACTAAAATATAACAGTAAGCAGTAGCATATTTTTTTTTTCTGCTTCTCCTTTTTACGGCCATGGACCCATATCCCTTGGGTCCCTTGGCTCCCTTTCTGTGACTCTACGTCCATGGGCCCCTTTAATCATTATAGGCCCTGGGCCCGTGGCATTTTGCCACCTCTGTCACCCTATTGTTATGCCTCTGGTCCAAGGTAAGGGATGACAGCGAACTGTTAGCCTAACCATCCAAAATTGCCGGCAGTAGCCCATGATTGACAGTAAAAGAGAAAGATGAGGATAGAAGACGGTAAAGGATCAGCTATGTCGTCTACATCCTGAAAGAGTGTGCCAGTGGAAGAGGGAAATAAATTCGGGCTTCCACTCAACCATATCCCATCTTAAGGCATATGGAAGGCAGTCCAAGGGAGGACTCTAAGGTACACTCAAAGATATGAGGTTATCTGTCAGCAGCCTGACTAGCCGCAGACAGAAAAACTTATGCCAGGTCTACAGACGTCCACAGGAGCATAAGTAGAACCACGGCCATATGGGTGTTGGTTCATTCAACACGAAAGAGATAGCGGGGAATGGGTGAATAGTCCGTAAGTAAAGTAATACCCTAGGGCATTACCTAACCTGAAGGATTCTGTCCTCATAGTAACTCAAATAGGGGAAGTCAATTCCCCAGGTTGGGTTAGGCAATGAGAGAACGTCCGAAAACGAACTCAAAGAGGACAGAATCTTGTACCAGGGATCAAAACAGGGAAGAATCCTATCTTCCAATTAAGAACCCCTAATACAGGACTGTCTGCTAGACCCATAAAGAGGAAATTGTAAAACAATAACCTCTACAAGATCTAGGGAGGCTAGCCCCCTGAACAGCAACTAGCCCTACTGGAATACCGACAAGCTAACTCAGTTGCCGGTATAATTCCAGGTAGCCAGATGCCTAACACAGACTTACTCTGATGTCCCATCCCCAACTCTAAACTCAATGCTGACAAGCTACTCAGTTGCCAGCTCAGAGAAAAGGAGAAAGAAACGAAACGCCCCAGAAAATTTACCCAACCACAGGTTACAGTAAATTAACTGAGGATAGCCTACGCTAATCAGAGGGAAAGGGAATTACTCTTAGATCTCATAGAGATAGTATTGACTTAAAGGGGTATATGAGATATCTATCTCCCCCCAAAAGACAATACAAGAGTAATGGGGACATATAAAGTATACTAAAGCACTAAAGCTATTAAGCTAAAGAGCATAGAGAAACGTTCTACGTAACTCTAGTATACTAGTATGGAAGAGGAAAATAAACAGTAATATCTTAATTGTATAAAATATTGCCTGAGCTTCAGTAAAACTTTACCAGGAAGGTTATATCATGCATGAGGTGTGATGGTGCCTAGGCTAGAAGCCTAGCACTCGTGAGGCTCGAATTAATAGCCAAATTCACGACAGCAATGACATAATATAAAAATCCCTAGCTAAAATACTAAATAGCTAAAGTTATTAAAGCAAATAAGCCGGGAATATCGTTCTTGCTAACTAAATGAACAAAAGAACGATCGCGTTCATGACGCCATCCGGCTGGCAACAGCTCTTGTTACGTTAATTACGATATCAATCGAAAAGCAAAACTGGCAAGAGTTTACATTTACACAATTAAAAGATATTACTTAACTTTCCAGATGCTGATGAAGCAGGGGAATCCATCACAGCGATGAAAAAGCTTCGAAAATAGCGAGATAACACAGGAAAAATACTGGCCACCAAAGCTACAAACGAAAGAATGGTTTGGTGGCGCCGTGCGGTGGCGATTGGCCGAACTATTTACAGTACATTAGGAGAGTCGAGTTGTTTACCTCTTTAACGACTCTCCTATTTTTCTTGCAACTTTCCCTCTCGAAGTGAAAGGCTATTCGGGGTGTAAATAGCTATGAGATGTGTCAAGATACGTCCTTACGCGATATCCCTTGGAGAAATTTAAGGGATACTCGCTCCAGGAGTTAGAATTCTGGGTACCTTCGGTAAATTCTCTGGGATATATCACTGTAGTCACATATAACTTAGGAAGCTACTAATGAAAGAACTTCCATCAGCACGACATGGCCTGAGCCCCCCCCCCCATATATATATATATATATATATATATATATATATATATATATATATATATATATATATATATATATATATATATATATATATATATATCACCAATCCGCAGTTAGCCAACGTGGTGATGAAAACTGGCCAAACCCCAAACATGAATAACGATATGTCTGAGACCTTTGCCCTGCATTCGGCTAGAAACGGCTGCATTTGTTGTTATTGTTGTTGATAAGAGTGTATTTTCTTGCGTATGTGTGCTGCACGCGGACCAAACTTACTGGAATACGCGATGTACCAGTTTCGCATTGTGTATTTTAGTAGACCCTCTACTGGTCCTGGTTCATATATATATATATATATATATATATATATATATATATATATATATATATATATATATATATATATATATATATATATGTATGTATGTATATGTATGTATATATATATATATATATATATATATATATATATATATATGTATATACATATATATATATATATATATATATATATATATATATATATATATATATATATATGTATATATATATATATATATATATATATATATATATATATATATATATATATATATATATATATACATATTCATACACATTCAGTATATCACTCACTAAGACTCGTAATTTTAATCATTATAAATATCAACCACATTGGCATTTAAGATCGAATTCTACCTCTGGGAATATTCTGTATATTCACTGGAAAATAACATATGATAACAGCTTCTGGATGGGCAGAGATTCCAACCTATGCGTCTTAGCCGAAATTATGCCTGGGGGGCTCTACCAATTGAGCTATCAAGAGAGATAAAATGTTACAATTCCACCATACATATTCCTCTCAAATTCAGGAATCTGTTCTTAGACTTGAAGTAAACCTATGTCCACCATGATAACTGATTTGCTGAGTTTGCAACACGTGGTTGTTTATGATGAATATATACCACTAACACTCGTGATTTTAGTCAATGTAAATATCAACCATAATGGCATTTAATATCGAATTCAACCGCTCCTGGCTGATACACACACACACACACACACACATATATATATATATATATAGAGAGAGAGAGAGAGAGAGAGAGAGAGAGAGAGAGAGAGAGAGAGAGAGAGAGAGGAGAGGAGAGGAGAGGAGAGAGAGAGAGAGAGAGAGAGAGAGAGAGAGAGAGAGAGAGAGAGAGAGAGAGAGAGAGATTTCTACCCACCGTGGATCAAGCCCTTGTCTCTTCAAAAGAAAGAAATCGGAACGTGGGTACTAAGCGCATTAAGATTTTAGGATTTAAGGAAAGCCTCAGAAGTCCTGGTGGCGGCCAAACTACACATTCAGCAACTTTCCCACTAACGGAGTACCAGTGATGCCCAAGGATGGCCACAACTTCCTCAGGAACAGGTCGACGTCATCAACGTAGTAATTCAACGCATATTTTGCCCTTTCCATAATGACACTCTTATTTTTATTGTAATTATGAATGCTCTTGATACTTTTAATTGTATATGTAGGGAGTTCACTGTCTTACTTACCAGCGAGTTTTACCAAGCTTCCCGACCCACCAGATGACCCAATTGCTAGCATTTAGTTCGAATATTCCCTAATGAGACAACATATGATGAAAATCAACATAATATCGTGTTCAAATTGGAATAAATTTCTACTTCACACTGAAATCGAACCATAGTCTCTTTAAATGTAAGGCAAGATATCTATCAAATATACCACTACAGGCTCTAAATGAAGTCGGTTTCAAAGTGCTAACTGTATTTAAGGATTTCCCAGTTGAGACCACTGTCTCACATAACACTGTGTTATACAACTTCCCCATCCACTAATCAACTTCTGAAATGCATTCATCACTTTGGTTCCGATTTCTTTTAAAGCCTCTGATGGCATGATTGAGAGGCTTTCTTTCTTTGCAGAGACTACTGTAGGGTTCGATTCTAATGCAAGGTAGAAAATTATTTCTATTTCAACACAGTATTGTGTGGGTTTTCATTATATACTGACCCATTAGGGCTAATTTAAATTAAATGTCATCATTTGAGTCACCTGGTGGGTTGGGAAACCGAGGGAATCCACGGACCTGCCTCTGAAGGGGTGGGGACAAATAGGACAGTTACGGATGGCGAAAGCAGAAATCTATTTTCAAAGTTTGGATGTAAAGGAAAAGAATTAGTCCAGAACGAAACCAATTTACACGTATTCCAACAACAATTGGATTTGTCCACAGAATTTATAAAAGATCTAACTCCCCAATCCCGATACATGTTTTTTCGTGTGAACATTAAGAAGAATGTGTGAATGCAGATTTGCAAATGGTTTTTAGAGAAGTTAGTACTATGATGATGTTATTCTCTTTGCATCAATTCCATCTCTTGAATGTAGATCTAGGGTTGTTGAATCCTTTCGTAGAGATCTAGCTAGTATTAGTGCATGGTACAAATTATGGGGTCTGAAGTTGAATCCTAACAAAACTCAATGTATGATTGTAAGTAGGTCAAGAAGAGTGGCTCCTCAATATCCAGATCTCAGCATTGATAATGTTTCTTTAACTTTGTATGACTCTTTTAAAATTTAGGTGTGATTCTCGACAGCAAATATAGTTTTGAGAAACACATTAGGTCTGTCTTCTTCAGTTGCACAAAAAAATTGGCTTATTGAGAAAGTCTTTTAAGATTTTCGGTGATTATCTGAAGAAGTGTTTTAATTCTTTCATTCTACCTTGTTTGAGTAGTGTTCTCCTGTGTGGACTTCAGCTGCTGATTCTCATCTTAATTTGTTGGACAGGACATTACGGTCTATTAAATCTCTTATTCCTGATCTAGATATTAATCTTTGGCACCCTCGTTCAAGTAGTTCATCATGCATGCTGCATCAGACTTTTTTTTA
>NC_090740.1:31804225-31806725 GCF_036898095.1 Palaemon carinicauda
TCTTTTCTATCCAATAGACGCCATTTTGGGAAATGCAAAGGTCATGCACTTAACATTAAGGTTGTTGTTAAATTATTTGACTGTTGACATTGAGACCTTTGGTAACTGGTTAAATCCATTTCAACAAAATGCCGTAGTTTACTCCACTTCCTTCTGTTAAATGTAAACTTCGGTAATGAATTACAAGTATTTAACAACAGAGAGGATTGAAAATGAAAAGAACATAGAGCAAAGTAGCTTAATCACAGTCACCACATGTAGATCGTCCAGTAGGCCTTGCTTATCAAAATGTACTCTACTGACTAAGCTGATTACAAAATTTTTATTTGTTTACCTTTCCTTGGGTTGAAGTGTACGGTATGTGTCTGTTGCTGTGTATCATATAACTCTTGTTCATCTCGATAGCATTATGAATCAATGACATTTTAGAAATGAAAGTGAAAATGTTTTACCACAATTCACAAGATATAATTATGCAGTAGAGTAACATGATCTGATAGTTTACTATTTTGCATATTTTACAATATGTTTTTTGATGCAAAGTGTTCAAAGAATCCTCGAGACTAAAAGCATAAATGCGTATCTATATCACTTTATTTCTATTCCTTTGATTATTTTCGTTATTTGCAGCCCTGTCTAGTTCCAAAAATTTTCGGCAGGTCACAGACTTGCCCAGACTGACCGCAGACAGCGAAAATAACGGCCGAATTTTATCATGACAGTTGGTGACTAGGGGTTGGTTTTTAAACATTCTCAGCTGTGACCTTATATGTCGCGTTTAAAGTTGCTCGTGTATGACCCATACTTAACACCATCTTTAGCAGTAATGGCTTCATAATGTTATACAAAGGTAACACTGAGATTAAAATTAGAATTACTGATCTATGTTATATGCGAAACATCACGGCTCGAATCAGAAATTGTGCTTTTTCCTTTGTATTTGGAACTTGTTGTCGTGTAATACACATTATTGCTATTAGTGCTTATGATCCTATGTTAATTATCCCATCTCATTAAAGTTGTGTTTGAAAATGCGCAGTTGTTTTTCTATTTGTTTTGCCATTTGATCTGTCTGTGATGAAATAATTAGTTTAGAAAAAGGTGTAGCCTTTCACCAACCTCCAATATATCACCAAGTTGAGATCCCCCCCCCCCCCCCTGAGCAGCTCCTTCTCTCGTCTATTCTGTGCTAGACAGGAATGTAACAGCTGTAGGTCGTGTTAAAGTCTAACGTACTTCCCTAATACGTTAGGATTTTTTTCTTTTGTTACGAAATGCAGTTTGTAATATTTTATATATATCATGTATATTTACATGAGTAAATTTTGTATTTGATGAAATGATCAAGAGGTGAGGCTCATAATATTTTTTACCCCTATGCGTTTTCTACGATTTTCGTGGAGTAAAAAAAAAATAATAGGTGTATAATTTCTCAAAAAGTAACAAGAATAAAAAGTAGTACATTTCGTAGATTTTCTCTGGCAATATCAGGAATTAAATTTTGTGAAAATAATAACAATTCCTCATGGCAGCATTGTCTTTTATTAAATTGTAGTATGAATATCTTTCAACTAGGATCGGATTATATAAAAGTAGAATCCTTATTTTTTCGTCTTATGGGGTAATGTGCTCATGTTTGTTTCCTGCCAGTGTAGAAAACTGAATAATAAATCCTTTTGCTTTCTCCTTTAACCATGAAGAAAAACCTCTTCTTGGGAGTTTGTTACGCACCAGCTCCGTGTTTGTGTACACACACACGCGCGCACACACACACACACACACACACACACACACACATATATATATATATATATATATATATATATATATATATATATATATATATATATATATATATATAATGTGTGATGTATGAGTGTGGAATAAAAGTGTTTTTAACTTTCTGTTCGGTAAGAAATTTTCGTGAAATCAGATATTTATGACATACTGTGTCTATAACATTCTTACGATACGTGAGTATGTATAGTATGTGGTGACGTAATTTTAGGCTTAAGAAACTAATGCCATGAAATCCTGAAAGCCACTTATGGTACATTTTGATAGAAGATAAGAATGGAGAGAGAGAGAGAGAGAGAGAGAGAGAGAGAGAGAGAGAGAGAGAGAGAGAGAGAGAGAGAGAGAGAGAGAGAGAGAGAGAGAATTTGTGGCATTTTTGTTTTTGCGCTTAAAGTTTACAGCTAAAGAAGGTATTTTTAACTTTTTTCAATGTTAGGGTATAGAGCATAATCCTAGTCAATATTATTATCTTAATGTATATTGTGCAGATAACTAATAATTGTATAAATAAAATCTGTTGTGAAATAATTGAATAACATCACTTCAAATTATCATGCTTTTGACTCGTACTCTGAAGGGCCAGTGATTATTTTATTATTTGTGAACAAAATCTTATGAATAAATTCAATATTCGTTGAAGTGTTCAGCTCTTAGCAACGAATTTATCACTTGCGTTCAGTTAATCTTCGCTATTATAATATAA